>NW_026622863.1:36600176-36707676 GCF_023065955.2 Ursus arctos | reverse complement strand
TTCAGATTATTTTTATTGTCATTACACATCCTGTCTCACGTGGCTGTGGCAAGAGGTTCATACTTTCACAAATTCCTGAGCCAAACCCGTTGGGGTCCCCCAGCCAGGGACAGCCGCCCAGCCAGGTGAGACCCCAGGAGAGATGAAAATGTGAAGCCCCTTGCTCAACGGGCAAGGGAAATGCTGTTAAGGGTGTTCAGATATGAAATGTTTTCTTCTGCTGCCATTCTCTGGACTGGGCATGGTGCTTTAAAATTACTGCTTAGTATCATTTAGTTGGGGAGGAGAACCGTCATCTGGAAGGTTCTGTCTCCTTGGCCATGGGGGCACGGAGGAGCTGGGACTCGCTTTCAGAGAGGCTGCTCCTGTCCCCACACTGCCCATGTGAGGGCGTCAGGGGATCCTCTCTGAGAGGACATGGGGCCACAGATGGGAATCTGGGCTGTGCCGGGCAGGGGCGAGGGCCAGCGGACCAGGCCACTGTGGAGCCAACCAGCTTCAGGGAGTCGGGAGGGAGTTGGGTGATTTTCCATCTCAGGACTAAAGCAAACAAACAAACAAAAACACTAATAACTTTTTCTTTCTTTCTTTCTTTCTTTCTTTCTTTCTTTCTTTCTTTCTTTCTTTCTTTCTTTCTTACACATAAAAAGCAGAGCATATTTGTCTGATTCTTTCCCCTCTTTTGACAGGTATATGATAATAGGATGGTTTTTTGTCTGCAAAGGTCGGGGTAAAAATTCACAACACTCTCCGCACACAGAGGCAGCACAATGATAAAGATTGAAGGAAAAACAAACATGGGCCATGCTGGGGGTTTTCTCACTTACCCCCCCACATACATACGTACACATGGACACAGATGTGCACACACACACGTACACATATGCACATACATCCAAGTCATATATACGCTGACTTAACTTTAAGCAGCAGAGTGAGGCTGATTCAGAATGGGGGATTTCATCAGTTGCTCTGTATACGGCCCACTCCCCACCCAAATGACAAAATCGCCTAAAATGATAAAGTATGAATTAGGTCAAAGGGGTTGCAAAATGGCAGGAACTGGAATTTTCTCCATGGAAACTACTGGGTGCAGAATGCCACCCTCCTAGGGCTGGAAAGCAGTTAGGGTTTCCTGAGATGACTGGGACCTATGGCCACTTTCTCTCTTCAGTTCCCCGATGTCCTCCCAGACAGCAGGGGGCGCTACCTGCAGGGAAATCCTGAACCCCTAAGAAGGGGTCTTGCCCACCTGGTGCTGTGTGGCTCTCTTCAAACCATGAACTCCAGAAACCACCTCAAGGTGGATGTTGTTATTCTTATTGTACACAGGACAAACCTGGAGCCCAGAGAGGTTGAGATACATGTCTGAAGTCACACAGCAAAAACCCACATCACTTCAGGCCCAGGCTGTAGAGCTGGGAAATCGAGCAACACGAAAGGATGGGTCTGGGGGCTCAGCGGGGTGGCTAACCTTGTGAAGCCAGCGTGTTCACAATGAGCCTTTGCCCCTGATCTGATCAGTGCAACCGGGTGCTCCCTGAGCTCAAAACCATCGTCTCTTTCCCAGCCCTCCAGCACCTACTTACAATTTTCCTTTCCATTTATGCCATAACCCTGGATAAGCTAGCAGTAACAAGCTACAACAGCAAGAGTGATGGCGATCCTAACATTTGCTGGGCACTCGCTACAGGCCGGTCTATGTGCAAAGCACTTCACGTGCCTGATTTCATCCAATCTTCATACGTGACCAGGCTTCTGAGACCCAGACCTGGGAACGACCTGTCCCAGTCATGCGGCCAGTGCATAGGGCAGCACCTGGGTTCCAGTCCAGCTGGGATGCTGCTGAGCGCCTACCTCCGATACAGCATAACCCGGGTCCTCGGGACCCCTGTTCACATGGGGAGCCAGCTCTGGTCTTGCACCTCTAAGTGGGGAGTCCAAGCGCTGCCTCAAGCCTCACAGGAAAAGGCTGGTGGCTGAGAGGGTGGGCCTGGAAACCAGATGGCCCTGGGTTGGGGATCCTCCTACCTGTGAGACCTCAGGCCAAAGACTTTGCTGAGCCTCTCTCTTCATCTGGAAGATGGGGTGAAAATGGAGCCTGCCTCAGAGGTGATGGATGGGGGAGGGGAGTAAGATAAAAGTAAAGACCCTGAACGGTTTCAGAGGTGGTCACGATGAGTTCCCCGAATACAGTAGCTGCTGCAGGGGGGCTGGTCATTGTAAAGGGGAAAAGGGTCCAAAAGGGGCAGAACCTTTTTCAGCACTGCCCAAGACCTCCCTCTCCAGGAAGCCCTCCTTGACTGCCTCAAGCCCTATAAGCTCTCCATTCTGACATGCTTATCTGTTGACCCTCTGTCTGTCATCATTGGGCAGCTGAGTGTCCCATTTTCCTGCCAGTGGGGAGCTCCTAAAGGGGACCACGAATGTCGAAGTAAACACACGGCACATGCACCATCAGTTGGGGATTGCTAAGCCCACAGTTGTCTTAAATGCAGAGCAAACATTTGCCCCTAATAGGCCACGCTGACATGGGGTTCTGCCTGACCCTCAGGCCATTTTCTGCCCTATTTCTCTGTCTTCTACCTCAGTTCCTTCTAGCATAGGGGTCCCTTCAAGGGCCCCTTTTAGAGCTGCCCACAAACCCTAGGTGAGGGGTCTCTCAGACCCATTGGCTTCATCACAGAGGGTATCTGTGCCCGTGGTTATGGTTCTGGGACTGGGAGTTACTGGGATTTCTGGTGGTGTTGCTATGCTCCTTGTACCTGCTCTGTGTATGTTCACGTGGTCATGTCTGGCTGCCTGGGGACCCATGCACATGCGTTTGTGTGTGGGGGGGAGCCTGTGTACCCTCCATGCACGCCTGTGAATATCTGTGTGCAGATCTGCACATGCACATCTGTGTGTCTGAGTGTGTGTGCTTGCTGTCTGTGCCTGTGTGTGGGTCTGAGCGGCGGGAGCCTATGCCCATGCGTGTGCATGAATCTTAATGCCAGGGTCCCTGTGCAGCATGTGGGGGTCTGTAGGCATGTGTGAAGGCACCAACAAGGGGGCAGGCACAGCTATTTTGAGGTCCCGAGTCATCACTCAAAAAGGAATGTGGAACAAAGTCGCTCACTGGGTTATTAATAAGAAAGCTGGAGCCCTTGATGACAAATGACGACATGCCTTTTCAGAAGAAGGAGGAAAGTGTTTGCAGCCTGGACCAGGCAACATGGCCCAGGGGAAGGAGCTGAGGGTGTAAGTCACAGGCTTTGAGACCAAGCCCCAGGCTCACTGCTGTGCTGTCCCTTTGTGAACCTCGGTTCCCTCATCCCACGAAAGGGCAAAATGGGGGTGTCGGAATAACGAGGAGACAGGAAGGCCGGCTCCGGACTCTGAGTACTGACTCTCTGCCTTCCTGGCTGAGTTACTTAACCTTTTTGGCCTTGAAGGTCTTTATCTGTAAAATGGGTACTATCAAGGCAGCCATGGTGTGGGTTTGTAGAACTAAATGAGATGAAGAGCGTAACTTGCTGAGGACAGCGCCTCCTCCTGGTAAACACCAATTACTTTTATTTTCGTTCAGCTCCCGTGCATCGGATCTCACATGGCTGCAGCAAGAAGGATCACACTGTCACAAAGTCCAGACCCAAAGCCCGTTGGGATCCCGCAACCGGGAACAGCTGCCTAGTGGACAAGACCCCACGAGAGACGAAAATGCGGAGCCCGTTGTTCAAAGGGCAGGGGGAAATGCTGTTAAAGGTGTTAAAATACGAAGTGTTTTCCTTTCTTCTGCTGTCTCTCTGTGGACTGGTCATGGTGTTTTTAAATTGCTATTTAATGTCCTCCTGAGTAAAGAAAAATTAAAACTTTAAATTATTAGCATGCATTTTACTGTTCATCTTAAATCGTGCCTTGCCGATTTTAAATGCACACATAAAAGCACTTAACTCATGGGCAGAATCCCGAGAATTACACAATCCCCGTCCCGTAGCTGGGACGTCCACATGTATTCCATGCAGAGCAGAGGGGACGCGGCACGCTGGATTCGCACACGTTCTCCCAACACTCCCAACTTTCAAGTTTCTGGTGGCTCAGTTATTAAAGTATTTCGGGACGGTGCAAGGAGAGCATTAAACCGAGCATGCGGCCCTCGTGAGCACAGCGCGCTGTGCTCCCACACAAGTCAAGGGGCCACCAGGGCCCCGAGCACCCCCGTCCCCATTCCCAGCCCCACGGCCGCCAGGGCCCGGGTGATAAACAGGGCCACGTCTCTCCGCCAGATGCCTCTTGCGAAGTCAGGGCTCCAGCCAATTCCACCATGTAAACTCCACCGCGTTGAGCCGCAGCACTAATTAAAATCCCTCCCATAAAAGTTGTTATCTCCCAGATGCTCCGTCAGCACCAAACGGGCTGCGGGTCCCCCAGCAGGATGCACCCGTGTGCACGGGTCCGACACTTCCGGAGCAGCCCTGCAAAGGGCTTTGGGGCTGCGCGTGGTGTGACACAGAGCCCAGGGGTCCCCAGCCCTGGCTCAGCTGAGGGTGGGACCAGAGCCTGGTGAAGGGTGAGGACAAGCCCAGAGCTGCGTGGCGGTGGCCCTGTCGGGTGAGGGATGGAAGCAGCTCACAGCCTCGGGACTGGCGGCCTCAGGACTCTGCCTGGGACCGGTTAATAGACACCAGCACTGCTCTGTGGGCCCAGCTGCCTCTGGCCCACCGGAACCGCCTGGAGTCAGCCCCCTGCCAAATCCTTCCATGCAGCCAGTCTCTATGGCTAGCCAGTCGCTGGATGCCTCCGTGTTCCAGGCTAAGCACTGAACACAAAGTATCTCATTGAATCCCTACAAGCCACTCATCAGAAGACATGTTACTGCTTCCTTTTTCAGATCAAGAAACTGAGGCACGGAAATGGCACAGTTAGTAAGTGATGGAGCTGGGACCTGAACGCCAGGGTGTGCTCCTAGGAGGCGGCCTGCCTGGACCAGCAGCCCCCCCGACCCGGCTCATCCAGGCAGGAGTTACCCATCAGACAGCGGCCACACCCCTGCACGGTTCAGTACCTTCTCGGGGCATGAGGTCTGGAGACGGCCACCTGCGAGCTGCCCTCCATCTCCTCCAAGTAGAGAGAACACTTTAAAATAGCTCCTTCCGTTTCTTTTCCATCAACAACAAAACAATTAATTTCTCTCGGTAGAGATTGTTTCTGTGAAGAGCAATAAGGTGCCTCCCCAGGGGGCGTCATTATCATGAAAGCATCTGTCTGGGGTGGGATGGGGGGGCTTCCCTCTGGATGGAGCCTGTGCCCCTGCCGGCTGTGGCCCACTCGGGCCTGCGGAGCACGGCCCTCTGTCCCCGCTCTCCCCGGCCAGAGGGCCAGGCTGATGGCACAGCTCGCGGGCTCCGCACCCCTGGGGAGGGCAGTCCTCCCAGTGAGGGAGGCACCTCCCTCGGCGCCCGCCCAGCACACACAGTTACAGCCTTGGGAAGCCGCCACTTGCCATAAAATGCCAAGGGGCCCAGCTGTCCACAACCGGTTCAAGCTGCCTGGCGGACTCGGTCAGAGGAATCCATAAACAGGCCTGGACGGAGGCAGGGTGGTTAACGAGGCGTCTGCCTGCCATCCCACGCAGAGGCCAACGGGGACCCCACCTGCTTCCCAGGAGGAGGAAGGGCGGGGGGCCGGGAGCCAAGCCGGGAAGGCAGGGGAGGAGGCTTCAGAGTCCAGTGCTCGCTGGAACCCCTGGGCTGGTCTCCATGCCCTGGCCGCAGCACACCCGGCCTCTGACCCTCCCGCCACCGCCGCCCTCCCCGCCGCGCGTGGATGGACCGGGGCCAGCCACCCACCCGCTCCCAGGTCCCCTGAAAGCCGACTCGTCCGCCGCCAGCAACCCCCAAAGCCTTCGGGGGTAGGAATGCTCCTGCTGGGCGCACAGAGCGCTAATAAAGGCTCAGGCAGACCCTGGCTTCGGAGTCAGGCTTCTGGCTTCTGCCAGGGGATCGGGGCCCAGCTTGTGTTTGCAACGGGCCTTCACAGAAGCCAGGAGAGCATGGCCCCTCCACCCAGGGAACAGCCCCGGGACCGAGGTCAGGGCGGGGTCTTGTGGCTGATAATCAGGCAGGAAGAAGCCTGATATCTGCATAAATGAGATCCGTTTGTCAAATACGAGTACCTCGTAAATGAAATGGCAGGGGGCCAAAAATAACCACGGCGCAGCCCCACGGAGGCGCGGACGGATTTGCAAGCTGAAGTCCTCGGGAGTGTGCACACGGCTTCGGGGGGAGCAGACCCAGGGATAATACCCCGAACACAGTTGGTCGACGTCAGCTGGGAGGCCACCTGGCGAAAAAGAGGCCCCTGCGGCCATCCTGGGGGGCCCAGTGTGGCTCTGGGGATTCTCCCTGCATGGGGCCCCTGTCCGCAGGCAGCAGTAAAGGGGAGGCCGGCCGCCGTGAGAAGACGAAGCGGCCCCGGGGATTCGTGGTGGGCATGAAGAGTCACACACCCACCGCTCCTGCATTCTGGGCCTCAGGGGGTCACAAGAGCTACACTCCTTTGGATCAGACTAGAATATGAAGAGTGATTTTCCTGCAGGACTGGGCCACGATCAGAAGGGCAGAAATAGCTCATAAATACGGCCCTGTGGCTAAAAGGCGCTACTCTCGGTATTCACACGGGTTATGGCATAATCAATATTGTCATTAACTTCATCTGTAACTGGAGCTGATACTGACTGACTGTGGTCGAGCAAGCTTTATAAATAAGGTACTCCTTGGAACTACCCCCCGAGGGAAGAGCCAGGCCCGGCCAGCTTGCTGGCGGACACCCCCCACCCCCACCCGCGCCACAGCCCCGTGGGCTTCCGGAGAGAGAGGCAAGCCCATAAGGACACCCCCCACCCCCACCCCGCGCCACAGCCCCGTGGGCTTCCCGGAGAGAGAGGCAGGCCCATAATCGGCGACCCGGGTGACCTTCCCCATGCGAGGTGGCCTTAGGGACGTCCCTCCGAAGGCTCTCGTCAGGGTCCCAGAAATTGGCATGA
Organism: Ursus arctos; assembly: GCF_023065955.2. Taxonomy (NCBI): domain Eukaryota; kingdom Metazoa; phylum Chordata; class Mammalia; order Carnivora; family Ursidae; genus Ursus; species Ursus arctos. Next base: position 36,700,652 of record NW_026622863.1, on the reverse strand, counting down.
GGAAAGCCTTCATAATGAAATGAAACCCACAGCCTTGCAAGAAAAGATTTCATTTTGTACATAATTAATAATAGCTTATTCCCCTTTTTTCTTTATTACAGAAGAAAATAAGTTATTGATTTCAGCCACAAAGATAACTATTTGCATAACATAGCTGATTATGTGCTGTAACTGGTCCAGACGGAATTAATTTGCTCGAAATATATTATATAATTTTCTTAAACAGGTAAAGATTTCATATCCAGGAATATTTCTAGTTGATTAGCAAAGCCCCTGATCTCATCGCAACTGGCTTAAAAAGACACATCTTGAATCCCCTGTCCTGCGTGGTCAGAAATGAATTGTTTCTAAAAGCAATTCCATGAGAGAACTAAGGTACTTTGCAACCATTTGGAAAAGGCACAGGAGAGGAGGGGACGTGTCTCTTATTCAACAGACACCTGCATTGCGTGGCCTCATCCTGCAGCTCGTGGCCTAATTATTTCAGAAGGCTAGTTTCCCATGTCAGGCATATTCATTTTTATCCTTAATCACCGCATTTCTCCAGCCTACAGATTGCGGTGCACCTTGCAACAGACAATTCTTACTGGGCCTTCGGGTCAAACGTGTGTCGTTTGGTTTGAGTGTTGCCTTCTTTCCCTTCCTGGGGATGAGGAAGCAGGGTGTGTGGGATGGTGTTGCCAAGGAGCAGCCCCTCTGCCGGGCCAGTCGACCCCTCTGCCCAGGCTGCCAAAGGCACAGCCTGCATGAAAACTCCTGGCGACAGCGATACCCTTCCCTGGGCTGCAGGGAGCCCAGGGCCCACGGCTGCCGTCACGTCTTAGTTCCAGGAAAAAAAAAAAAAAGTCTGGAGCAGATATGACATCCTGCTAAGATGTGATACAACTGGGTGGTGTGCCCGTATGTGTTTATGATGTTATTTATTTTAGGTCTGTATGTTCGAGATATTTCGAAATAGCCCATAAATCCAAAAATAACTTCGAAGGAAAGGTAGACAGACAAAGGCTTTATTTTGAACAGACCTTGTAAATGACTAGACCCCCTAGGTCTCACTTTACATAGTAACTGTCAATGTAAGGGTACTAATACATTTATTTGTATTTACGGTTATGGGGCACTTAGGATTTCACTGAAATGTTGTATTGAAAGATCCGGCTGTTTTCTGTAAGGGAGAGTTCTGGAGCAAGAAGACTCCTTAGGAGCTGTCTTGCACCGATGAGAAGCCAGGCCAGACCGCTGGACTCCTCTGCCCCAGTCTGGAGCATGTTCCAAGTCTCCTGGCTCCTGGGGAATTTATCTCCAAATACCCCTTGAATAACCTATGACTCGTTCTCCCTCCTCCGCTCGGCACGCTGACAACTGATCGATTTTATAGGAAAGTTCAACTTTGGTTCTGCCGAAACTAGAGACCCATAGGAGGCCTGCCCCCAGAGTCCCAGACAAGCCCCAGATGGGAGAGGCAGCACGAGAACTTTAACCAAGAGGATGTGGGAGCTCTCTGGAGGTTTTCAACGATCTGCTGGTAAGGGGTCTTAAATCCCAAGGCTGTACCTCAAAGAGCCCGGCGTCAACCACTCGCCCTGCGTTAGGCCCTTGGATCATCCCTCCAGACACATCTGGACAAAGTGGAGGCTTCACCAACTGGACCAGGAATGTATGCTAACTACCGTTTTGTGCAAAATGAAGACATTTTCCCAAATGATGAACCTTCGGTTGATGCTTAGAAAAAGCGATTTGTGCTTCCATGCCAACCCCTCCCCCCACCCTCCCCCTCGCCCCGAGACGGCCTCATCCTTGGCTGGGCTCCGTGAGGAAATGAGGCCAGAAAGCAGGCATTTGCTCACTGAAGGCAGCATGGTGCATTCACATCCCTCCCCAAGTCCCTGTAAGTGAGGAGGAGAGACTCAATGCTTGGAGAATAGGGAAAAAAAAAAAAAAAAGAGGGGACTTAATAGAAAGAGATATTTTTATTTAAAAAAAACCATGAATACAACTGCATTCATTCAATCTTAGAAATGTTGTGATGGCTTTTCTGCACGGCAATATATTTAGATGGGACTATGTCATTAATATAAACAGCAGAAAAGAAACTATTAAAGTAACACAATTTAAAACTGAGCAAACCCGAGTGTTTGATTAAAGTTTTTATACATTCTGTACACTTGAGCAGGTCATAGAGAACCTTAATATTTTTGTTGATTTTTAATTTGCTCAAGGTGTGACATCTGAAATGTTAAAATTTCACTAATTTGTATTTGAAATTAGGAGGCAGATCCAAAAGGAGGATTTTCAGTCTGATTTTCTCAACTGTCTTTAGACGTTCCAGAGAAGTCTACGGCAAAACAGTAACTCAACCTAATGTCAGCCCGAGCTGAGAGGCAATCTCCTTTCCCTCCGTGCTATAATGCAGTACTCGATTTGTTGGAGTCGAGTTGAATGTAAATACATATGGTGGGTATTAACTTCGACGATGGGGCCTAATTTCATATATGTTTTAATGCCTGCCTCTTTTTCTAGAAGGTTTTTAAATTAAAAGAAAAAAATCCCCAGTTCCTTGGGTCCCGTACTATATACTCCGAGTCGTCTTCAGTGGGCAGGTCTGTTTTTCCACGATGGATAATAAGCGGAACGTCTTCCCCCAGGAAGGCAGGACCACTGCCGCAGGCTCGAGAATGCCTCCCCCTTTTGTGGGCAGGCGGGGCCCGTTCTCTCCAGGGGAGTCGAACCCCCAGACACTCTGGTTTATTCCTCTCGGAGGCCTGTGGCCGACCCGGGCTGGCCCCTCGGATACCATCGTCTGGTTCTGGATGGGGGCACACACTTTCAAAACCGTCTCCTGCAGAAGACAGGCAGGTGTGCAGGCTGGTGGGCCGGAGGGGCCCATCAGAGATGTTTGTCACAGAGCTGGAAGCCCAGACACTGCCCCCTCGGCAGACAGAGGCTCACCGGGCTCACGGCAAGGACTTACTGTAATAGGACAATTGGAATGGCCAACTTACAGCGGCTCATTTTCATTCCAACCACAGCCGTTGGAATTCTGATATGCTGACACCCAGAATTATTGCTCTGTCATTAAAAAAAAAAAGCATAAGTGGTAATGTTTTGAATATTCCCCTCCGAAATATGAAATGATGGTAGCACAGTGGGCCCATCTGACATGGGGGGGTGGCCGCGGGGTAGTGGGCCGGGCGGATGTGGTTGGGGGAGGGGGTCCATCTTTCCACGGGCGTCAACACGAAGTTCTTTTGTGGGCAGCTTCATTTTTGAGTGTGAATCATCAAATGGGGCCTCATCTGAGTGAAATACCTTTAAGACTTCTCCTTCTTCAACTCTTAGAGATCTATCTTGTCTGCGGCAAGGAGCCTCATTTTCATGTTGGAACAGATGGGGCAAAATTGTCATTAACAGAAACTGACAACTCTAAAACTGAAATATAGATTTAGAAAGGAATCTAATGAATTAAATCAATGTTATTGCAGGGAAAGCCAAAGAAATTATTAGTGATTTGTAAAGTTACCCTGTATTTTAACCTCAGTATATTTTAGTCTGGGCCATTTTAACATTCACAATACTTTTTCACTGGCGTGGTTAATGTCTAACCGAGCAATACACTCGTCTTAATTTATCTTCCCCTCCTGATACTGTGACTGCAGAATGGCCGAGACCCAGCTCTGGACGCTCCCCAGTTCTCGTCTGGAGCCTGGAGGAGCCCCGCACCCCACAAGCAGAGGCCTTGTCGTGACCTTGCGGGGTCTCGTCAGAAATATGCAAGAGTGGGCTCACGGTATTTACTTTTTATTTTTTATTTTTTTTAGTGAGGAGAATCTGATTTTAAAAACAACCCCAAACTCTAAGGCTGTTTTAAGTAATAAATGGGAGGAAAAACATTTCCAGCTGTCCAATTTTTAGATACTTTTCATGATCATATCAAACCAATTACAAAAACCAAACCCAGAACACCCTTGGCCTTCCCGCTGCAGAAACCCTGAGGGAGAACAAAGGAAGAGCCTCCTGGGCAGCCAGTGGGTGGGGGTGGGGGCTCTGGGGACCTGGGGTCCCTGGGGGTCACCCTGGGCCTGCCAGATCTCCAGAGGGAGGAGAGGGGCTTGGTCTGCTTCCCCAGCTGTATAGGGGGCCCCTAAAATATTCATCCACTCAGCAAGTGCTAATGGGTACTCACTCCATGCAAGGCGTTTCCACGCTGGGGACACGGCAGAGACCAAGAAGGACAAGGTCTCAAGGTTCTGAGGCTTCCTTTCTGGCTGGGGCAGAGGTGGGACACAGACACAAAACTAGTAAACAAGCAAGTTCATCTTCGTGATAAGAACCAGAAAGAAGATGAAGTGGGATTGGGATGGGAACAGGCTTAGAGTGGCTTATCAGGGAGGTCTCTCAGAGGAGGAGATATTTGAGCAGAGACTGAATAAAGGAACACGGCGGGGAAGGAACCAGCCATGTGGAAGGCGGGGGGAAACCTTCGTGGTGGAGGAAAGAGCAAGTGCAAAGGCCCTGGGGTGTGAATGAGCATGTGGGGAGCTGTCCATCTCCCCTGGTTCAGGTGGCTGCTCCTCCATTGAGTCCCCAGAGACTTCCTGACCACCTCGCTGCCCTCCTCACCCTGCAGCAACCTCACCATCCACTGTTTGATTCCCTTCCTTGCACTGATTGTCCCCCTAAATCATAGTAGTTTCTTGCTTGTTCCTGGCCTGTGTCCCCGACCCTGGCCTTGACCTTACCCTCTAGGTGAACAGTGGTTCCATAAGGCTTGGTCAGCCATGTGCACCCAGCCCCTCACCTGGCTCCTGGCATGTGCCAGGAGTATACTGCTGCTGCGGAACGGATGGAGAGGGCCCCACATGGCCTTCTTTCAGGCTCGGCTTTCCCAGGGAGCCCTCTGCGCCCCCAGCTATGGTGGGACCCCACCAAACTCTCTCTCCTTTGAAGCACATTGCAACCTACAATTATTAATTTGCCATTTGTCACCATTATTTGACGTCCACCTTGGCCTCCAGCCTGTGAGCCCCTGAGACCAGGCTCGTGTCCCTCTCCTTTCCCATCAGAACCTGAAGTCCAGTCCAGAGCCTGACCCAGGGAAGGTGCTCAGCACACACTTGGGGACTCGAGTCCAAAACTTCCTGCGGAGGGCAGACATTTCTTGCTGAGTGAACTGGAGTGCCCTTTGCTGACTCCCTGACAGTGTCCGCAGAGCCAGCCCCCAGAGCTGCGTGGAAATGGGGCGCGCCCAGCACTGGCAGAGGAGCAGGCCGCGGCTGTCAGCGTCTGCTGAGAGGCTGGCCCCACTGCAAGCCAAGGCAGCCACAGAGGGGGCGGGTGGGAGCAGAGACCCGGGCCCGACTCCCCGCGGAAAGCCCCCTCTCTCTGCAGGTTGTGAAGGGCGTGTCTCCTGTGGAGCCCGGACGCTCAGCAAATACCTCCCGAGCATGTCCGCGGAGCCTGCCTTTGGGGTCCCGATGCCCCCAGAATCGATCCAAATGGGATCCAATGGGAACGCTACAGAAGAGAGGCTCAGTTCTGCTCCCCGACAGTCCTCTGAGTAGGCCCGTCCAGAGGAGGCCCCACGTGCCCCTTTGAGTGACAGAACCCAGCGCACAGCCCTGGCTCCTGGAAAGGAAACCCACTGCCCCACGTCCCAGGGTTGGCAGCACTTACCAGGTGTGAGTGTCAAGGGGCTCTCGGAGCGGGGGGAGCACACAGCCAGGATCCCCTCCCTCCTTCTGGGATGCCGAGCCACAAGCCTTCCTCATTACCCTCGCCCCAGCTGGTCCAAGGAGAAGGGAAGGATCAGGGGAGGCAGAAAGCAGTCTCCCAGCCTGTGGCCGGTGCCTGGCTGAGCACGGTCCTGCCTAAGTGAAACCATTGGGCCCGGCCTACAGGTGCCCCCTGCTCCCAGGGTCAAAGGGATAGAATAGAGGGAGCACTGAAAATAAGACTTGGGAGACCTGGGCCTTGCCCTAGACCTACCCTGTCATGCTGCCCATCCCTGGGCAAGTCGATGAACCCCTCTGAACTGATTCGTCCTCCATGAGATGGGCACAATAGTAGTTACACCTGATTTCTCAAGATCACTGTGCGGATTTAAGAGACAATGAACACAGAGCACTTGGCGAGTCAAGTGTCCGCCGAAGACCACCCGGCCTCTCTCCCGGGCTCTATGGTCTTCCTGGGAGCCCCAGCCCCAGCGATGAGCACGCGTTTCGCACACATTCTTCCTTGCCTTCCCAACATCTCCGCATGGCTGGTTTCGTCATCTCCACGTTCTGGATGAGGAGAGAGACTTGGGGCGGCGAAGGTCTGGCCCAAAGTCACACAGTCTCGGTTTGCTGGCCACGTTCTTGCCCCACTGGCCCAGACGGCGGGCACTCTCATTTCCGTTCAAGAAACCTGCGCTCGGTCCACTGTGGACAAGAACCTGCGTGTGTGTTCAGGAGATTCCGGGGCAGCCCTTTACCCAGGGCCACCAGGTCTCTCTCCACAGACATCAGTGAGGTGGTTGCCCCTGGTGACAGGGGGGTTTCCATCCCATACCCTGGTTTTTATAACCACAATCCCTAGGCACCTAAAAGGGAGACACACTGATGAGACTCCCCACCAGCACAAGGGGCTTACAGCAGTCTCCCTGCTCCCCCCACAGCCAGGCTTTAGGATGGGCAGCTCCCTTCCCTGGCTTCAGGGGAGCCTGGGAAACACCCCAATGTTAGCCCTAGCTGACACACATGAGAGGGATCAGTGATTGCCCTCCAGGACTGTGGTCGGGGGTGTCAGAGATGGAGCTCATTCCGTCACAGGCTCCTCCCACACGGGCACAGAAACATCTTCATAACCGATGACAAATCACCCAACCCTTTGTTTGAATGCAATTACTGTTCCTAAGAGCATTCCTGCAGCCTCTGCAAACTCACCTTGGGGGACAGAGCGCACCATGTCCCTGCTTTCCCTTATGAAGCCCCCACCGTGGATCCCACCAAGACTGGAGGACTGGGGTAAGCCGTCCTTCCTCCCAACAAGGAGGTATTCTTTAGACAACAAAGGCTAATGCTAAAGGCTAAAGTCATTGTTTCCCTTTTTTGCCTTGGCTGCCAGGAAGCTCAGAAATAGCATTAATACTTCTTCCTTCATCAAGGGTTCCCTCTCTCAACTCATCTTTTGCCTCTAGCCATTTTATTATGCCTGATCACGTGTGTATCAAAAAGGCACTCAAGTAGGAAGACCACACGTTTTAAGTAAATCCACGAAGGAAGACCCTCCCCAGGGCCCTCTCCCAAGGGCTCTCCCCACCCTGGAGTCCGGCCACCACATTTGCTACCTTGTCACTGCAGAAAATCCTGGTCATGCCCTCCCTTTAGCCTCCTGTCCTGCTCAGAGCAGAGCCTCCTTCTGCCCTGCAAACGCCTGTGTTTCTGCCTCAGATGCCATGTCTGGCAGCACACAGGTGTCAGAAAATCTTGTTTAAGTGCAGAGGGAGAGCGAATTTTCTCTCTGTGATGGCGCGGGGTTCGGCCCGCTGCGTGGCCGTGACTGTTCCCTCTAAAACATGCTTCATGAGGTGATGGACTGCCCTGCCTCGGGTTCAAAAAATGAAGCAAATTTTCCTTTACTAATTTAGTCACATACGACAATAAATCCCAGAAATATGTCTTATGTATATTTTGCATTACCTTTTGTAGACAAATACAAAAACATGGTCAACATTTGCAATAAAATTATCATAGAAATGCCATCTCAAATCTTATTTTCTTTTTTCCAATGCACATTTCACAAATAACTTGTATTAAAATTATGTTTTACAGAGTAGAAATAGAAAACAAATACCCCTGGTAATTTAAATAGGCATTTGCATAACATGACTAGAACACTTTAGAAAAACGCACAGCATCGGAAAATATGAGTTCAAAAACACTTAAATACAAGTGATTTTAATAAGTCTAATATGAAAAATGCCTTTTAGCTGTATTAATTAGTGAATTAAAATGTGTTGATCTTGGAATATTTTCCAGCTAACAGGTTTGGGGATTTGTGCAGGCTTTTTTTTTTTTTCCTTTCTGTTTCTGAGACAACGTTGGCCGTTCATTAAGCCACACCACAGCGCGGTCCTGGACGTGTTTCTGATCCCGTCCTGCAGGTGTCTGGAGAAACGTGGAAACCAAGCCTGCGCCTGGGGCCAGGGAAACACAGCTGCATTAGGAGGAGAGTGGAACCAATGTCACAGGGCTGACCCTGTTAGGTGCAAGCGGGGCTGAGTGGTGTCCTGGCATGGGACCTCATGAGACCTGGGTCCCCAGCAGTGGTGGGGAGGGACAGGTGGAGAGAAGAGTCTGGCCCTGCCAATGTTTCAGTGTCACAGCCCTTTGTCCTCTGAAAGGACTTGGCCAAGTGCAAGAGTAAGCTTGTGGGTGGAATCTCTGTGGACGGATGGGCTCTGCTGATGGGCGTTCTAGACCCTGTGTTTGCATGGCCATGTCTTTGTGCATGGTGTGGGTTTTTTTGGTTTTTTTTTTGTGTTGTTTTTTTTTTTTTTTCCAACTCTCCACTTTCCATTTTTGGGTTGTTCCCTGGCTCGGCACAGCAGGTCAGCTCCGGGCAGGCCCCGTGAAGCATGCGGCCTTATGGCCACGAAGCACAAATGCACTGAAAAGCACTGAAACCAGGCCACTGGAAGATGGCTGTTTTCCCATTGAGGAAGTGCACTTCCTCTTAAGGATTCGGGCTCGGCACGGTGATTGCTCATCAAAAATGAGGAAGACGCATATTTATTTCTGCAATTTAGTTGGAATACCCTTCTGAGAGCCCGCAGTAGAGGCGCCTTCAGTGCACAGCTTCTGAGCTGTTAAAATTTTCATTCTAGGTCCCCACGAAACAGTGCATTAAAACACATCACTGCCTCCTCACATCATCAAACCCCCCTCCTTGCCCAGTGCTCCCAAGAACTGGTTGGGAAAATGAAAACAAGGGAGCCGTGGGGCATGGCCTGAGAAGGGGGAGGCCCAGCAAGGAGGATGCTAGGGCCAAGCACACATGTCTGCCAAATGCCCTGCCTGGGGGACGTCCCTAATCCAGCCACCCTGTCAAAGCTGCCCTCACCTGGGTCCCTCTAGTTCAAAAGACTTCTCCAACCTCCCAAGGGACGTGTGAAGGAAACCACGGACTGTCAAGCTTAGACCTAGGGATCAATCCTGCCATTCAACAGATGGAGAAACTGAGGCCTGGAGACAGAGGGTGACTTGCCTGGTGACAAGAAGCCAAGCTTCCCAGCCCCAGACAGGGCACTTTCATCAATGGCTGAGCTGCCTTTGAGGAGAGGTGTTCTGTTTTTTTTTAAAAAAAAAAAAAGAATTTTATTTTAGAATACTTTCAGATTTACACAAAAGTGGTGAAGATAGTACTTTGAGTCCCATATTGTTAGAGTCATGTATTGCTAGGGGACATCCGTCATCAGTAAGGAGCCAGTACTGATGCGTTATTATTAACCAAGGTCCACGCTTTATTCAGATTTCCTTCGTTTTTACCCCTAATGTCCTTCTGTTCCAAGACCCCACCTCGATTTCGTCATCAGTTCTCCCGTGGATCTTCTAGACTTTACGTTTCTCTGACTTCCCTTGTCGTTAACGAGCTTGACAGATTTGAGGAACACTGGTCAGGTGTTTCGTAGAACGTCCCTCAATGTGGGTTTCTCGGACGTTTTTCTCATGGTTAGACCGGGATTGTGGGTCCTTGGGAGAACGACCACAGAGGGAAGTGCCATTCCCATCACATCACCTCAACCTGACTCCGCTGTTGATGTGGACCGTGGTCACCCACCTGGGTCAGGGTGTCCCCAGCTGTGCTCTCCGTTCTAACCTTCCCTGCTCACTTGGGTGCAGGGTGCCCACTTTTCTTGTGCAAAGAGCAAGGCTCTGAGATGGACCACACTGGCTCAGTGCGGCTCCGGAGTGAACCCACACACCCGCTGCGCCTGCCCTGGCTTGCACCCAAACTGCCGGTGGCTGGTGGTTGGGGAGCGGGGGGGGGGCAGGGTCCTGCTCAGGCAGCAAGCGGGCCAGGGCCCCAGGAGGCCAACAGATCATAAACCCCCGCAAGGGGCGACCTTGGGGCCACCCACGTTTCCATTGTCCCACACCTTGACCGACCCTAGGAAACGGGACCTAGCAAGGCTGTTGCGGCTGATGCCGGCTGCGCCCTGCCCACGGCTCTCAGGCCTTAGCACGACAGAGCACACACCAGCCGCTTCCAATGGCCACAGGCGGAGCCATCACGTCTCTGTCCCGAGGGCCTCTCCAAAGCCTCGGAGAGCCAGTAGGGGACCGGGCAACTAGCACCTGGGGCCTGTGCTAGAATGCTCCCCCAGCACCCACGGCACTCGTGACACCCACCTCGTCCCGCTGCCTTCTCCCCTCTTCACCCTTCCCTTCCCACCACTGCTCCCTGGGATTGCCTCCGGAATAAACCACTGGCAAGCCATCGTTATCTCGGGGTCTGCTTCGAGGAGACCCCAACAAACAGACTAGATCGTTCTCATTCCCTCTCTAGGAATCTCAGGCTGCTTCAGCCCCAGTGACTCAGGCGTCAGCAGAGGGTAGCTGGTGGCTCGCTCTGCCATCAGCAGGCAGAGAGTGGCCGGCAGGGCAGAGGCTCTGGACCCCAGGCTTCTAGGCAGGCCCAGAGGGGCAGGGGGAGGAGGGCATGTCTGGAGGGTACGGAGGGGTTAAGCTCCTCCCGCTCCTGCTTGCTTACACCCCAGCGGGTGAGGGGTCTAGCTGGGGACGGCCCCAGAGAGGAAGAAGGGAGCCCCAGCTCAGGGCTGAGAGTCATCCTAAAGCCATCCTTCCCCCCGTGGTGGGAGAGGGAAGGGAGCTCCATTTGTCAGTACAGACAGATGAACCCACGAGAGGGGCCGAGGGATTCTGGCATCGGAGCTCACACCTGCAGAGAGTCTCCGTGATATCTCCACAAAGGCTCCATCAGTCAGAGGAGCGCGCCTGTGTCCCATGAAGGGCGACAGTCGACTGATAGATCGAGGTGCGCCCATATGGAGAGGCACACTGGCTGGCCCCCCCACGCCGAAGATTAACAGCATTTGTCAGGAAGCTTCCCGTGGACCTGCAAAGATGCCGCCTCTGATTCATCGACACCCCTGCCATGTGGTTACCTGTCAGAGGCCACCCCTGCAAGGCCCTTGCCGGCCTGGGCCGACCAGCTGAGCTCGCGGGGCCTGGCCTGGACCCACTCCTCTCCGTCGTGCCGCAAGCCCACCCACGCGCGCTGGACACACGCAGGCACGTGCGTGTGCTTACAACCAGCACGCACTACAAACCGCTCTGCTTTTCTGTACTGAGTCTGTCTCCTCCTGAGTGGCCCCCACCTGCGCCGAGCCCACCCGCACCCTCAAGCCCCCGTGCCCCTCTCGGGGGGCGCCGGCCCCTGTTTGTCCCCAGGGCTCTCCAGAAAGCAGCTCAGGGCTCATGTGAAATTGTACGTTGACTTTAGAAGGATCCCGAGGTGTCCTGATTACCACTCTGTCCTTATGAACTGGATTAGAGGGCCCTTAACAGATAATGCCTGGAGTCCTCTCTGCTTGTCGGACATTGAGCAATTATGAACGAGGTCTTAAGAGATAAGGGAAACAGTGATGCCTCAGCCAGAAGCTCAAAAGGTGGTTCCAGGGAGGCTTTCAAAACAATACCCCGCACAGGAGGGAACGATTTCCCCGGCTTTGGATGCTGAACCATGAGCCTCTCGGTGAAATCTTTTCATATCGGGATAAGACCTGGGTAGCTCTTAATCCTTTAATTCTACCAGTTGGCCAGGAGCTAGAATTGGATTTGGAACCTAAGAGAGAGAGAGGGGAAAAATCAACACAGGAATTTGAAACTCCAATGTGGGCCCCAGCTCCCTCCTTCCTTCCCAGCCCAGCCAGGCAGCAGGCCAGTGGGGCGGCTGTGGTCAGGGTGGCCCCCCGGCCACCCCTCCACCAAGGGGCGTCCAGCCTGGGGGTGTCAAGCCTGCTGGGGACCCTGGGGGCTACTGCCCAGAGGGTTGGAGCCAAGCTGGGAGAACAGGAGTGTCTTTTAGCAAAAGGGCCCCTTGCCCATGGGGTAGGGAGCAATGAGGTGTTTCACCCCGACTGCGCCCCCCAAAGAGTAGGAATAAAATCATCTTTGTAATGGGCAAGTGATGATGCTTCCCTCCATCTATGTGGAGTGTTTATAGAAACATCTTTGGAGAACCAATGACCCTGCAAAAGAAAGAGAGTCTCCTGTCATGCCACCTCAGTCCAGGTAGAGTCGCCTTGCCCTCCAACCAGATGGCCTCCCCTCTCCTCCAAACACAACTCCACAAGGCAGCCCCTCCCCACGGCCTGAACCTGCAGCCCCCTGGCCCCGCAGCCTTATCCTTGGCAGTGCGGGGGACCAGGAGATCTCCTTTAGAAAATAAGAAATAGGGTGAGCAAGGGGCAGGAGTGGGGAAGATGGGGCCAGAGATCGCAGAGAGGCCATGACACCCCAAGAGCCTCACGTTGGGGTTCCTGATGTGACGAGTCTCACTGGAACCATCCTAACCAAGTGTCCCAAAGACAGGTTAGAGGTCCTGACTACGGCCTCGGGAAAGGCCTCCATATCAAGACTTCATTCATTCATTCATTCATTCACTCACTCAGCAGGTGCATGTTGAAGCCGCCTCTGCCACCGACCCTGGGCTTGTGCTAGGGGCACAGCGAGGGACGAGTTACAAAGCAGCAGGACCGCCCCGGACAGAGAGAAGCCATGGGGCCGCCGAAGCACGGAGGAGACAGGCATCTGCTGGGCACAGGGCAGCCACGCGGTATTTCCAGAAGGAGCGGAGTCCTGCTGGGGAGCTGGAGCCTCCAGGAGAAGAAGCAATCCCCTGCTCCACCCATCCTGGGTCTTCTCCCTTCTCCTCTAGGAGCACTGCAGTAGGGCAGGTAAGGGAGCCACGAAGAGTGGAAAACGAATAATTTTCAAAAATTTAAGAATCAAAGGTGATTCTTCTGCCCTAGACATTTGAAGCCAGAGGCTCCTAGAGCCCACCTGCCCCCAAGGAGGACTCCAGCAGGTGGAAGGATGGCCGCCCTGTGGAGGGACAGCTGCTCAGGCCAGCAAGGCACAGCACGCGACCCCATGGGGTGGGTGAGGAAGTGGGATCCAGAGGGCAGAAAACTGGCCCACAGATACAGGAAACGTGCCCAGAGCTGACCCTGGAACCCAGGTCTGGGGACTCCCGAGCCCGGTACTTTCGTGCTTTCACCCAGAGATGAAGAGGAGCCAGGAAAGAGCCAGAAAGGCTCATACTGTCCGCACCCCTTCTCTGCTGTTAGTTCTTCCCTCTGTCTCCAGAGTGGGACGCCCTCCCTACCCAAACACACGCACACGGCAGTTCTGCTGAGTGAGTGAGGTGGAATCAGAGACCTGGTGGGAGGGCAGGGACATCCATCTTTCCATCCAACCACATGCCTGGGTCCCTGAGAGGTGTTTGGCAAATGGATCTTCTTTTTAAAAAAGAAATAACCTTATTTTTCAAGTTGGATTCTTTTAGTTGCAAATGACAAATCCCAATTTAAACTGTAAATAAAAGAATGGAATGTGTGGAAGTTCAGGATCCTGAAGAAAGGGAGGGATAGACCTGCTGTAGCTTCAGGCATGGCTGGATCCAGGCGCAGTAGGCCAGCTCCTTACCTCCGTGTGTCTCCACTCCCAGCCCAGCTCTCCCCATGCAGCAGGAGGGCCCCTGCAGTGTCAGATCTGCTTCCTATCAGCTCAGCAACCCCTCACCACAGGACAGTATTTCAGAAAGTTCCAGACAAAGTCCTTGGACTACCTCTCAGCCCAAACGTGGGTCAAGCAAGCATCCCTGAATCGAATGCTGTGACCATGGGAACATGATTGTCTCCTGAGATAAGCCTGGGCAAGTTGCCAGCCTTAAGCCAAAGAGTGGGTCAAACTACCAGAGCTGCATGAACCAAGAGTTTTGGGAGAGGGTTGGATCCTGAAGAAGACGCCAGACGCCATTGCCAAAAGAAGAGTGGATGGATGCTTAGCAGGTCAAGCCTGTCTGAATTGCTTTCCATAGGCACCGGAAGCTCCCAGATCACGGGAGTTCACCTGGGTGGACACAGGAAAGCTGCTTCCACCGAGGGAGAGGTCTTGGCCTGGGCCCTCTGAGCACCTACGATTCAGCACCTGGACAACGGATGTCCCTGAACGCTTACCCCTCCCACTGCAGCCAGCCCCCACCCCACCCCCATGCACCCACCAGCCGGTCCCTGGGAGGCCACTTGGGGAAAGGCAGCTGTCCCCCTGTGCTGGTTATTGATTTAATTTCTGTTTACTTCACTGTAAGCTTAATTTGCTGTGTTAATGGCATTTTAATCCACTTGCCCGTTGCATGGGGCTGATAATACCACACTTTTGTGCGGCAGCAGTGACATTTCTCTGCACACCGGTTCCTCGGTGGGTGGGGCCAGGCGTCAATCCCAGAGTGTTCCCCTCCCCGCCCACGTGTGACTCCCACCGCCAGGCCTTGGGCGGGGGGACATGCTCCCTGCTCCCCGGGTCTTCCGAAAAGTCTTCCAGAGCAGAGGGACCCCGACTGAGATCCGTCACCGAGCCCAGACGGAAATGCGGCTGCTGTTACAGGAGAGCTGTGGGGAGGCTCAGACAGAGGGAGCCTTCTCAGGGGCCCCAGGAGCCACCTTGGTCGTGGGTGGCTTCCTGGTGGGCTCCGCCTTGAGAGGGTCTTTGAAATCAAAGATAGAAACAAGCCAGACCAATGGAGGGATTCTGAGAAGAACGAGCCAAATCTGATTCCTCCGTCTGGAGTCCAAGTCTCCATCAGCTGGTCTGTGTCCTGCTCCCAGACTGCCACTCACCCTCGTGGCAGGGGCAGGTCTGCCTGTCACGGAGGCTTTGACATGTGGTGCGTGGCCTGGTGGGGGGTGCTAGCGTGGCCTTGGGTGATCAGTGCTGGAAAGCGGCCTGGCCGCCGGTCCCACATCTGTGGGGTGTGTGTTAGGCATTGGCCAGGCCCTGAAGTGACCTGGGGTGTGCCCCGGGGCAGTGAGCAGGGAGGGGCCCCTGGGGCACAGGACTGGCCAGGGGGCCGCCTTACATGAGATCACGGGTCCTGTACCCGAATCCCTGCTTTCGCCAACCAGAGATGGCCCTCGAACCAAAGACAGCCCCTGTCGGCGGCCAGTGGGGTTCAGAGGGCAGGCTGCTCCAGCCGACGGGGGTTCACTTCCAGAGGGTGAATAACTACCAGGCACAGCCTCTCTGTGGGGGAGGAGACACGGTGCCCGACAAGCCTGTCGCAGTCCAGGGATGGAGGCTGGGCGGTGAGCAGGGAGCCTAAGGGAAGATGGAAACAGAAGAGGAGGAAGAGCAAGGGGAGGGGGAGGGGCATCTATGGGGCTCTTGCTGGGCTTCAGGCACTGGCCCACATGGTCTCCGGGTGTTAGTATAGTTAAGCCTCATAGCAACTCTGTTGTTCTCCTCATTTTATGGATAAAATAACGAGGTTTAGAGGAGGCAAGGAAATCGCCCAGGGCCACACAGCTAGGACACAGCAGAGCCAAGATCTAACACAGGAGGCCTGGCTCCGGAGGTTGTGCTATCAACGTAATACCAAATGTGGAGAGGCCACAGGGCAGCAGAGGCCACAGGACAACAGAGGCCATGGGATAGCAGAAGCCATAGGACATAAACGGCTATGGGACAGCGGAGGCCATGGATAGCAGAGGCCAGAAGCTGAGAGGAGAGTGGCCAGGAACAGCAAAAGGACAGGCCCCGAGTGCCATGCCCAGGCAGCACGTGGCCAGCAGGTGCAGGACGTGCGGCTGCTAACCCTGGCTTCTCCCGAGCAAGTCAGCCGGCAGCTCTGCCCCAGTGCCGTTGGGTGCCTTCTCCCTGCTGTCGCGTCCTCCCCCAAAGGCCCCCCCCGACACTTTGAAGGAGCCAGGGCCACCCAGAACCTTTCTCCAATTAACTTTCTGTCCCTGGTCCTCCAAACAGAGCAGCCCCACCACCCCAGAGGCCCTCTGTCCAAGGGCAGCTCTTGGGGACCCAGATGCACCTGTTTCCGTCTCCCCATTTGGACTGCGGTCTCCTTGTTACGTGTGTGCGTGTGTGCATGCACCATGCACACACACGGATACTCACACGCAAAGACCAGATGCCCACCTACTGCCCAGGGACCCGGGACTCCCAGCAGAGGGCCATTCCCAGGGGCTGGGCGGCGGGGACGCAGCCCTGCTGGCATCACTGCTGGGTGAGAGCCACGTAGCCTGTAATGACCCTGGGCATTTCCCGGGATTAATGGCCAGCGGGATTAATGGCGCTCAGCGCCACCCTGGGCCATTAGGCACCAGGAAGCCCCACACCTCAGTGGCTGTTACTTAAGTGGAAGACATTAGAGAGCTAACAACAATGTCTAACAAGGAGGGAATTATCAGGAGAGCGCCCCGTTTGTGCTCATTACCTGGTCAGGCCCTATGACAGGAACAGAGGCCAGAGGCAGGGCACCCCCTTCCCGTCCCTTCCCTCCCCGCCTTCTCAAGGCTTCTGTCCATCCTGGAATCGCTTTTCCACTGGAGCGCTCGTGTGCGTGTGTGTGTGTGTGTGTCTGTGTGAATGCATGTGTGTCCGTATCTATCTGTGTGTGTGTGTGTCTGTACCTACGTATGTCTGTGCATATGCGTGTCTGTGTGTGTGTCTGTATCTATGTATGTCTGTGTGTCTGTATGCATGTCTATGTGTCTGCATGTGTGTGCATGTGTGTCTCTGTGTGTGCACGTGTGTTTGTGTGTCTGCATCTCTGTGTGTCTGTAGTCTGCGTCTGTGTGTGTGTGTGTGCACGCACGTGTAAGGTGACCCAACCTCATCTCTGGAATGTCAGTGAGCCTGGCTCGGCCTCACGAAGGAACATCCCCTCCACCCGCTGGCAGCCAGCCTCCCGCCTCGCAGGGCAGCTGTACCCACACCCCCCCCCCCCACTTCTCTCTCTTACTCCAAGACATTGTGTGTTTCATTCATCCCTTTATTCCACAAACGTGTGTTGAGCCTTACAGAGCGCCGGGTCCCCTGTGAGGGACGGACTCTGAGGAGGTCCCTGCCCCCATGAGACATGGAGTCTGAAGCAGGAACAACAAATCATGGCCATTCACGCCAGAGTAGAAGGCATGGGTTCTCCCAGAATTGTCCCTTAAACCTGGGCAGCTGCCTTGTGCACGGGTCTTTGCAAAGTCTGTGGTCCCATTGCCGGCTCTGCTCTCGATTCCCTTCTGCGTGAACTTCAAGGAAAGATATATTGTTCTACAGGTCTTCGATCAAGGCGCATCCTGGATGCTCCTAGAGGTCACCTGTTGGGATCAGTAAAAAAAAAAAAAAAAAAAAAAAAAAGGCAAAGAAAATAGAACAATAATAATTATTCCTGGGGATGGGCATGCGGTCTCCGTATTACAGGGACAGGATGTCATTGGAAAGCAGCCTTTTAAGGGTCACATAAAAAAGCCATCCTGTAAGTAGTTATTTAATGGAGAAATACGGAGGGCAAATAGTACTCCTGGCTTCACAGACAGCTCCTTCCAGCATCCCCCATGGACTCAAACCGCCCTGCCCCCCACCGATCGCTGGAGGCGGAGCATGAGCCAACAGCTCTTGGGAAGGGAGGCCCATGGGTGGAGGCACATTGGAGAGTTTGAATATGGTTGGTCCCTGGCAGAGGAGAACGAGACAGCATTCCTGAATGAACCTTCTCTCTCGTGTAACATGTAATCGCACATACGTGTTGCAATGTAATAACCCTTACGAGGAAGAATCGAACTATTTCACTAGATCCTTGAAGGTTTATATATGCAAGCAGGACTCCCCAAAACAGTTCTCCTCTTGTCCCTGGGAAAGCGGAGCATCCTCCCTCGGATATGAAGACACAGACCATAATTACATAATAAGTTATTTATTTCATGAAAACAGTGGCATGTGCTGCAAAGGAGAAGTGTCTGCTGCTCTGAGACCCAAGGAATGTGTCTTTAAAGAAGTACTGCCTGAGCTGGCAGTGAAGGAAGGAAAGGAATTAACTGGACCCACAGAGGGGGCAAGCAAGCCCCCCCCCAGGGCAGGGAGCGCAGCAGGTGCAAAGGCCCTGCGGAGAGAAGTGGGGAAAGGCCCCACTCACAGGAGCCCTGAGGGTGAGGAGCCAGATCTCAGAGCCTCACGGGGGTGTGGCTTCTCTCCCAGGGGCAAGTGGGAGCCATTAAAGGGTAGAGTGATCCACTTCCATTTTTAAGAGAGCCTTCTGGATGCATCCCACAATCGTTCCAATCATGCCCTAATTATTTGAGCTCCGGGGACCCAGCCACTCGCATTCCCTGCTGTCATTACCCTCCCTGTTTCAGGTGAGGGTTCCTCGAGAACTGGACTCAATTCCTGCAGCCAGGACTCCCCCCTCCCTCTGGAATAGGGCCGAGCGTGCAGCAGATGCTTGAAAAAGACTACACATTCTTGCATTTGCAGCAAAGGTGGATGCCACAGTCTGGGAGGGCAGTTATGGGTACACGGCCTCCTGACGGACAAGGAGCAAAGGCCAAAGCCAGCCCCGCAGGGAGCCAAGTCCACGCGTTCCTCCATAGCCTGCCAAAGCTGCCCGGTGCCGCTCCAGGCAGGCAGGCAGGCCGGGGACACATGGCGTGACACAGGTGCGGCCGCAGCTCTGCACATCGATGGATGGCGAGATGCGGAGGCCTGACGCCCCTGGCCAAGGCTTCAGTCACCCAGGTCACACAGCATACGGGGGGTGGATCTTATCAGTGCATAAGGCGCAAAGAGAACGAAGTCAAATTTTCCCTTATTATCTCGTAGGAGGGCAGCCACGCTGCCGCCGGCTTGCCTAGAGGGGCACGTTGTGCGAGAAGAAGAAAAGTCTTCAGACACAGGCCTCCGAGCTCTGCGTGCTGCCCGCACTCTGAGAGGCACCTGGGGCACCCTCCCTTAGTCTCGGAGCTCCGTGTGCGTCTTCGGGGCAGCACGCGGCACTGCTGGAATTATATTAACTTAAGTAGTAAGTAGGAAGCAGGATCAGTGGGGGGACATCAGATTCTTGACTCTCACGCACACTTGTTTGGGGACAAGGGAAGGCCAGCGGCAACCACTTGTGCCTGTGTCCCTCCTGAAGCGGCCTGTGGAGGGGGTCCCACCCAGGCCTCCACTCACCAGCTGATGGGAGCTGTCCCTGGACAGGTGCCGGGAAGGGGCGGGACCCTGGCCGCTGCTCTGCTGCAGGGACCAGTGTGGAGGGGCAGAGGGACCCGAGCTGGGGGGGGCCCATCCCTGTTGCGGTCGGTGCGGCCCCGGGCCTGGCCGTGCACACGTGGGAGGGTGAGGAGTCGCTGGCCCCCCTAACGTGGGGGGCTCCCACCCGACCGGACTCGGAGGGGCTGTGGGAAAGGGAAAGTCCATTCTGCTTCCTTCCACCAGGGTTCTGGTAACGCCTGCTCAACGAGGTCTCTCCCTCCCCCGCAGCCATCCCAGTTCGTGACGTTTCTCTGGGCTTTGTGTGCATGCTTCCAAACTGGAAATATTACCTTGCCTTTTATTTACATTTTTCTGATGAGGAAATGGGCTTTAAAAATGTCCCACGCTATGGCGCGAGAGGACCGTGGCACGGCTGATGCACAGTTGGGGCGAACGGAGGGCTCGACTTCACCTCATCTCTCCTTTCTGCTTAAATATTATGCCACATCCTGATTAATACCAGACCAATAAAATCATCTCCGCAATCTGGTTAGAGGCTTTTGTCTTCCCAGATGGCCTGCGATGTTAATGTGTGACAATTTCAACAATGAACTAGGACTGTTTTATGGAACCAACATTTGTTCCACTGCTTTTTTTTTTTAGACTCAGAATTTTGACACAGATGGTACAAATTACTCAAAAAACAGAAATGTTCATTTAGAAGGCTTAAATATGTGGTTTTACTCAGGCCATCAGAATATTTTACATTTGCAATTCAGTAAATTTACTAACAACCCTGCTATAATTAAGGTCTGTAAAAAAAAAAATCCCCTTTCTCCAGCTTTTTATATCTATAGAGTTTCATTAAAGCCAGAAAAAATATTATTATTTATTCTAGTTGTGCAATGTTCTTATTTCCTTGTGACATACATTGTTCGTCTCTGCTTTCTGTCTCCTCGTGCTCCTAATTGCTGCTGAGGACGGAAGAGGAAGGGGGTAGGTGGGCTGCTGCTCCGGGGTCTCCCTCCATCACCCCACGAGCCAGGCTTGGGCCCCAGGTCTCTGATCTCACTTGTTACAGCCACAGCATCTGCCAGAACCTTCTCCTACAAAAGAAGGTGAGCACGTCTCCTTGCACCTCTGTGTACCATCTCGGCAAGGGCAGAACCCACAGCACGAGCCTTTTCACGGCTGGACCTGGTTCTTTGTTTCTACGTGGACCCAGGTCTGCGACTCGGTATCAGAACATAGCCTTATGGTGGTTTCCGTGGCCATACCTTCGTACGCTTGCTCTGTTCACAGAAATCTCAGTTTAATCCTCCCCACAGCCCTGCAAGGTGTGCAACGAAGTCTCATCCCCATTTACAGGTGGGGAAGCTGAGGCTCAGAGAGGTTACGCCAAGGTCAGGGTCTCACGCCATCATCACCTTAGCAGCCACGAGAGCACCAACGATAAACAAGAACCGTGCCAAATCGGTATTTTCTGAGGGCTTACTCCGTGCCAAGCACTGTATAGTCTTTCCACGTGTTCTCTCTTGGAACCTTCCTTTCGAGCACGTGGGGGCTGAGGCTCAGAGCAGTTGAAAGGAAAGGAGGTGACGCCCCTGCGGGCAGAGGCAGCCAGTGGGGCTGGGAATCCATCGCGGCTGAGGGGAGGGACGGGTGGGCCAGAGGAAAGCCAGGCTGCCGGCAGCCTGGCCTCTCAGCTCCGGGACGTTGCCCTGGGGAAGGGGAGGTTCATCGTACCCACAGGGTCTCCCGGGGGAAAAGCAGCCTGCTCTGATCTCAGCTCCCTGCAAGGGGCTCCTCCGTGCCTTTCCCCTCTGCCTTTGCCTCCAAGCTGCCAATGGCTGCCCCCCCCACAAATGTGGGTTCATGCAGGACCTCAGCCCCCAGCAACTAGAGGACACTGGTGTCCCCATCTTACCAACCTCAGGACTCCAAGCCTAGAGAGTACCCACTGGAGGGATCGAATCTGTGACATTCCTGGGGGAAGGTCCAAACTCCAAAAGAACACCCGAGGGTGCTCCCCTCTTCTGAGCCTTGTTTCGGGGGCTTCTGAACATGTTCAAATCAATCCTGGAAGACCCTTCAGTCGAGCAGACTCATCTTGGTTGCATTTATTTATTTTTAAAGATTTTATTTATTCGAAAGAGAGAGAGCATAAGTTGGGGGGAGGCAGAGGGAGAAGGAGAAGCAGACTCCTCGCTGAGCAAGGAGCCCTACGAAGGACTCAATCCAAGGACCCCGAGGTCACAACCTGAGCCGAAGGCAGATGCTTAACCCACTGAGCCACACAAGTGCCCCTTGGTTGCATTTACTATTTTATTGATGAAAAAGCCTCTCCCCCCAAACCCGAACAGAGCAGGGAGTCCTTGTCATTTCTTCCTGCCCACAACTTTAAGAATTGTCTAAGTATTTTCCAGTATCATTTGTCCAAGAACGACGGTTACCATAAAACAACACCGACGTCCTGCTTGCCGTTTCATTGACCAGCGTTTTGGTGTTTGCTTTAAGTACCAAGTACTATCCAATCCTATTTCTGCATTGGTTCCTGTCGTCCAGTTATGTAAACAATTTATTTCAACTTCAGAGTGAAAAAAAAATTAATGCATCAACCATTGTTGTCCTTTGCTAATCCGTGCAGTAAGTACCATGCATTTCTGTGTGAGGCCTCAATTCATTAGAGCATTCTATTAACGCTGCCAACAGAAAGTGCATTCTGAGTTTTTAAATGTTGTTTCCATTAAAATCAATCACTCCTCGCAATTAAGCCAATAGTCTCACCATTTTTGCTGTTATGAGCTAAAGCATCCTAAATATATTGACAGCTGTCTTCGATAAGATGACACAAATGAGGGGGGGCAGGCCAAGAGGAAATGTCACCAAGGGGAGCCGGCGAGCTCCTCTTGCTGAAACTCACCTCCTTCTCCTCCCCAGAAGGCATCGAGTATGCTTTTATTTTTTTATTTTTTTGCAATGGCAACGTACAGTAATCAATGTTTTGCATATTACAATCAATAACACACTTAAATATTTAAGTTTTGCATTCTTTTGCAATAAATATTGATATATTACAAACTCTGTAAAAACTGTTCATTGGACTTTTTGTTTGCACTGTGTACTGTATCATTCAGCAAATAAGTGAGCTAAATATTGTTTGTTACAAAACAGATGTCAAATAAAATTATGCCATATGTGCTATTAAACACTTTTCTTATTTTTTTTTCCAGCAAAACCCAAGACTTAGTTTCAGAAGTGAATGTATTTGGCTTTTCAAGGATTTGAAGCATGAAAGCAACATCTTTGAAATATTTTTAAACCTGCTGGCTTTGTGTAATCCAGTTTTGTGAACTAATTCTGAATGTTATTATAGATTTAAAATTAAAAATATAGATAGATAAATAGAGACACAGATACATCCACAACATTCCAATGGTTCAAATTGATCCACTGTTGCAAAAGAGAGGGGAAATTAAGGAAAACGTGCAACAAAAATTTAAAAATTCCATGTAAACTTATAAAGAGACAGGAGATGAGTTTTTCTAAGTGACTAGGGACCTTGAAGAGGTAGAATGGAGAATTTTGTCGACACTGGCCCCACCGAGTAAAAGTCTGAGGCCCGCTTGGAGATGCGGGGGTGATTCAGGAGGTGTTGGGGTGCTGCCCGGCCCAGCGGGTCCTGAGAGGGTCTGCAGAAAGGGCAGAGGAGGGCGGAGGGAGGAAGGAGGAGGGTACAAGGCAGTCACCAGCTCCCCGAGGGCTCTGCAAGGCCAGGAAGCGGTTGGGGTGGGTGCCAGGACCTGGGGAGCTGTCCCCACTGGTGTCCCCACTGAGCAAGCCCCTGTAAACTCCCCGAGTTGGGCCCAGCAGGGGTCTCCCCCGCCCCAGCCCTGTCAGAAGTGTTTGCACTAGATGGATGGATCTCTTAGCCTGGGGAAGTGTGAAATGTGAAACAGAATGAGCAGAATGCAAGAAACATGTTGCTAAGAGCCACCGAGTGAAACAGAATCTGGAGGCCCCGGCACACAGGCGTTGGCACCAGCGGCCTGATACTTCCACCTACAGATGGAGGAGGGGTGACGGCAAGGTGACGAGCTCCCCAGGCTCACGGGCGAGCTCGGAGGACCACCGTGGCCCCTCGCCACAGCCCTTCCTTCCCATCTTGAAAGGAGGCCTGGTTTGCTGGCATCAGCTCCACCTGGCGCCTGGCAGAAGTCTGGCCTTAGAGAAAGCCAAGACACAAGCACCAGAGGGGGGCTTGGGGGACCCCAAAGCACCATGACGCCCTGCTTCCTCCCAAATCACCAGGCCCCTTAGGGACCGTGGCTGCTGCAGGACCCCGCATCAGACCCCTGTTGTGGGCCAGGTGCCGGGTGCCCACACGCATGCTCTCTCCCTGCCTGCCGCACCTGTGTGGGACCCACAGGAGCTCCTAAATATGTGGGTCTGATGCGCTGGGGTCACCCTGACCAGTAGGGGGCAGTACTGGTGGGTACGTGTGTTCCTGCGTTGTTCCCCAGGTGGACAGCGGACAGCTGCAGCTCATACAACTCAGAAGGTCCCGTGGGATCCCTAAGGCACCCGGCGCTGGCTCGCCCTCCTCCCCACCCCCGCTGGCTGGGCTCTGGTCCCCGGGAAGCTGCCTGTGTGCTCGGGCCCTGGCCTGGGGCTCGCATCCAGACAAAACCAGGCAAATCCGGACAAAACCACACATCCAACCGCTCCTGAGCCTGGGCCCTAGGGCTCCTTTCATCCCACCTACGGTGAACATCCAGCAAGGGGCCGTGCCCCAAGCAAGTGTTTTGGGAGTTCATTGGTTAGCAGATGTTTATTTTCTCAGATGCGTTTGTTGGTCTGTTTATCACTTCCGGGCTGAGGATTTTGCTCACCTGTGCATGGGTCCTGCCTTCCCTACAGGACTGCAGACCAGGAGTCTCCCCAGAGCCCCCCACAATGACCAAGTCCTAACCCCATGACGCAGAGCTCCGTGGACCCCAGGGGGTGACCGGGACCTGTCCCCACTGCACCGGGGGACGGAGGGGACCACTAACACCCTGGGCTGGGGAGGCGAGGTTCCTCAGAAGGGTTGAGGATACGGGGGGGGGGGGGTGGGCAGGGAGAGAAGTGACAGAGGAGGCGGCAGGAACAAGGATGCCTGCCTCACCTTCCGACCCCCGGAATCTTTTATCCTGAGAACCACCCCTCCGTGTTCTTGAACTGACTTGAGGCAGCGTCTCACCCCGGCCTCCAAATGCACCTGAACCAACACCAAGTTAAGGGGTTTAGACTTCATCCGAGGATAATGAGGGCCTTAGATATTTTTAAGCTGGGCTTAGGGGTGCTCACTGGATTTGCCATTTAGAAACCTCATTCTTCAGCTGTGTTGAAAATACTTTCAAAGAAGTTAAGGGGCTCTGGCCACAGCCTGGAAGGAGTGGCGGGGCGGGCAGGGAGCTGGAATCCTCCAGAGGTCTGGGGAAGCAGAGTCCTGAGGGAAGGGAGGTGGCTAGGAGGACTCCCAGGCTCTGGCTTGGCCCCCGGGGGGATGGTGGAGCCCATCCCTGGGCACTTCAGGAGGAGAGGGAGAGAGCTGCTGGCTGGTTTAATCACAGTTGTTTCTCTGTACGGTAGGCTCAGAAGAGCAGAAATCAAGGATGGGGGCGAAGGGCGGAAAGTGGTTTCCATGTTCTTTTGGTTCAGTTTCGTTTTTTGGTGGTGGACAGGCGAAACGAGAGAGAATCTGGGAGCCTGGCAGAGGGGAGAGGTCAGGAGAGAAACACAGAGGGGCTGTGCAGGAGGGTTTGGTTGGCTAGAGGCCGCAGCCAGAGGGTGGGAGGAGGCTCCCCAGCTGGCTGGTGGTGCTGTGTCAGAACGTAGCAGGTGAAAAGAAACCGTCCTGGCCAGGACTTCGGTTTGGTTATTTAACTACTTCCCACTCTTAAACTCAGTTTTCCCACCTGTAAAATGCCTTTGAATTTGAGCCTTAGTGACTTTTATCTTATGTGTAACAGTATAAAAGGCATCAAACTCCAACCATTAATCTGGGGGTTGCAAACCCAGATGCGTTGGGGCCATGCAGGGGGCATACATGAGAGATGGGGCCAGGAACAAGAAAGATCATGTGGCCTTCTGAGACAACTTCAGATACTCTCAGCCACAGGGCCTGGGAGACTATAGGGAGTGGTGGGGACTGGGGCAGTCTGGACAGTACAGGCCCCATTGAAACACACACTTAAACTATGAACCTGGTGCTGTTACACCTTCTGGGTTTTTTTCAAAGAGAAGTCTGGAAATCTCAACTTAAAAACAAAACATAAAAATAAGACAATTCCCAACAGGCCACACAAAAAACTATGGAGGGCTGGATTGTGCCTACATGCCACGGATCTGTGCTTTTAGTAGAGAACTCCTAGAAATCCGAGCTCTCCAGCTAGCCCCAGGGATTCAGACCCTTGGAAGCTGGAGCCCAGTGGATTCGCCGTCTGTGAGGACGGAGAGACACGGGAACCCAGAGGGGCTTCTCTGGGAACTAACAAAGAAAGATTTCTGAGGCCAGATCTCAAAATGTTAATCAGATTCAGAGACATAAAACATGACAATTTAATGGTGTTTGGTGGAAACTGAAAATTCTTTAAAGTTCTAACTATCCTACACTGAATTCTAATACTTTTTTAATTATTAGATATAAAATGCTTATAATTTTAGGGGGAAATTAGACTTGGTAATTTATATTTCTTGTTTATACAGTACAATTTGCTGATGAAAAAATGTGCTAAACTTATTGATTCATGACCATAATTGTTTAATTATTTATCATTGCAGAATGGTATTAGCATTGCTAATATGCAGATGTGCACAAAGACTGAGGAGTCAGACGCAGCTTTTGTTTGGGGCGTGCAGGGTTTGAGGAAGGGTGCTCCAGGCTGGAGGGCAACCTGCCTGGGACGTGAGGTCCCCGGGCCACGCGTGTCTCCATGAGAATGACCACAGAAGGCTTCTCCATCTTGCAGCAAGAGACCTGCAGGGCCACAGACTGGTCCTGCCACTCTGCATTCAGAGCTTGGGTTTGGGGACTGATTCTCAGCCACTGGGAGACTCCCTCATTCTGCCCGCAGCCTAGGCGGTCCTCATCCGCACACCTTGCGTGGCCCGGCTGACCTCCATAGGGTCCAAGAGAACTCAGTGAGAGCCAGGATCGCAGACCCTGGAAGGGGCCAGCGGAGGGTTCAGCATCGCCCCAAATTGGTCATTGGCCACACGTCCATGTTCTTCACCGTCTTAAATCTAGAAGGGGAATAACTGCAAAAGAAAGTCACAGGTGATCCAAGCCCTTAACCCTAGACCTACTGTCAGAACGAGTAGATCGTCTGAATCCACATGCTCATTTTACAGACAAGGAAACTGAGTCTTAAAGAGAAGATACAGACGCTCTGAGTAAATGTCTCCTATAGCCTTCTAGAGAGTCAAGTGGAGATAGCAAGGGGGCACGGAACACGAGCTTGAGGCTCAGAGCAGAGGACTGGCCTGGACTGACATTGGAGAGTTGCAGCACAGATGTGCTGGGGTGCACTGGATCATTGGTCTCAATTCCTCACTCTCCCATGATGGAATCATCCATTCACATCCTTGCCACAGCTCCCAGTGGGTCAACCATGCTTCCCGGCACCGTCACCTTGGGGTTGACCCTCAAGTCTGCCAGGTGGCTGGTAGCAGACACAATGTCAGTGAAGCATCTGCCTTTGGCTCAGGTCATGATCCCCAGGTCCTGAGATCAAGCCCTGCATCAGGCTCCCTGCTCAGCTTCTCCCTCTCCCTCTGACCTTCCCCCTGCTCGTGCTCTTTCTTCCTCTCTGAAATGAATAAATAAAATCTTACACACACACACACACACACACACACACACACACACACACCCCAATGACAACGGTAGCTTGAAGTGTTTGGCCCGGTTGGTCTCGCCGGCTTGAGCTTTTCGCCAGGAGGTCACGCCTGTGTGGCGGGGCTGCAGAGCGAGGTCCATGATGCAGAGCTGCCCGGCTCAAGCCCGGGGTCACGGCCGAGATAAGGCTCGCTCACTGCTGCCGACGCCGGCTGGCCTGGGTTCGCTGCCCCACGGTAGCTAACAGGAGCAGGTAGGATCACCCAGGGAGAAACGGGGATGGAAGAGAGGCCCAGGAAAAAACATGACGAAGTCAGCATGGAGAGCAGACAAATCGGAGTTGCCGAGAACCCCTAAGCAGAGAGACGGGAGGAAAACATGACCGTGGGTCCTGGAGGCCGAGAGAGGCACGTGTGTCAAACAGGAAGCATGCGTCCTGCACGTGGCCGAGAGGTGGGCTACGACGAGGGCGGAGAAGCTTGCACACCGAGCTCGGCAGTGCCGGCCACAGGACACGGGGGCAGTCCAGGGATAAAGGCTGGGCGTCAGGAGCCAAATAATGGGCCACCGGCGATAAGACAGTAGGTCCAGGGGCTCACGCACCCAGGGCAGAGGACGGGGAGTGTGCGGACACATGGAGATGTCCAGCAGCAGGTGGGCGGGGCAGACACCGTAACCCCCTTGTTGCGGGTGAGTAACTGAAAGACAGAGGGGACAAAGGCGGGTTGTAGACCTGGTGCAGGGGGAGGGGCAGGCAGTCCCAAGGAGCCAAGTCTGGGTCAGCCAAGGAGGCTCGTGGCCCTGGGGGTCCTGGCCCCTCTGCAGGGCCCCCGCTGCAGTCTGGGGAGTGCGGACTGCCCCTGGGGAAGAGGTTCTGCTCCTGCTACTCTTGTCCTGCCTCCTGTCTGGCCACAGGCTCCTCCAGCACAGGACCTGTCATGCCTCCGCCCATGAGTCTGGCCCATGGATGGAAGGAAACCTGGCCTTCTTAGCCTCCATTTGGACCTGGATTTAAAATTCCCAAACCATCTGAGAACCCAGCTATGGCCACAGACGCCACTGCCGTGGAGAATGGATTTGTCCAAGGTCCCCCAAGCCCCCAACTTTCCTGGGTCCAGCAGAAAATCTCTTCATTTGGCCTGAAGGCCCCTCTCCAGGTGTGTGAGGAATTCAGGGGTCAGAATGACTTGTTGAAAAGAGGAAGAACAGACCTGGCATACTGAATTTGTGTTGTGCTTCTTGGGGGATGTGGAGGGTTCTGTTGGGTCTGCCCAGGAAAGATGAAAGCCCCTCTAGTCCCTTCCCCACCTTGAAGAGGCAACTCTGGGCATTTCGAGCTCGTGACCAACCCCAGCCCCTCCAGCTGTTTCAGACTCACGAAGGGGACGGCTGAGAGCCCAGAGCGCACCCAGCAGCAGTGGTGCGCCGCTGGGGGGTGTGAATGCACAGACACCCAGCCCACCACAGGGAGGGAAACTGAGTCCCCCAGCCTGAGTTAGGAACCCCATCTAGCCAAGGGGCCACAGGAAAACATAAATGCCCTGGGTCTACATCTGTCCTTGGGTTCCCAGCACTTTCCAGCCCTGGACTTGTGCCTGGTCTATGGCAAGAGAGAAGGGGGCCTCCGTAACATAGATGCGTGTCTCCCTGCTGGCTAGAGTCCGGAGACTCTGTTCCATCTGGGGAGAGTGAGGAAAGGGGACGGTCTCTCTCCTCCGGAAGTCACTGAGCAGATCTGCCCGACACCTGTCTGCTGCTGTGTGGCCCCGGAGTGGCAGGCAGGTGAGGGGTGTGTGGCAGCATGCCCAGCCCCGTAGGTGCCCTATTCTTACCCCAGGAACCCCTCTTCTCAGTCCCCACTGTCCCCCTCAACCTCTCAGGCTGGTCCCCGCCCTCTCGGGGCTGCAACCCCCCATCTGTGGAGCTTGCTCTGAGCCCCAGCATCCCAGGAAGCCGTGTGCAGTTCCTGACCTTTGCATTTCCAACAGCTTCTCAGCTTAGTTTGGGCCAAAATTTTCGTTCTCCTCAACAAAATGTACTTGTCTCCGAAAGGATGAGCTTGATATTCCCGGAGCAAGCCCCCTTGTTTTCTCTGAGGCTCACTGATGGCCATGAGTGCTAGGGCTCAAAGCTGGCTCTGGGGCCACACAATCCAGCTTTGCCACTGACTAACACATGTGGCCTTGGCCATTTACGTGCCCTCCCTGGGCCTCGGTTTTCTCATCTGTGAAATGGGAGTGGTAATCCCCATCGCATACGGTGTCATGAGGGTCTGATGGGATAAGATGGGTAGGGTGCCCAGGGCAGAGGGGGCGCTGGGGAAACAGTGGATGCCCCTGGGAGGGAAGCACTGCCCGAGGGCAGGACCAGCCCCATGATGAGGCCTGCGATGCGACCCCGGATAAGCCCTCCTCCCTGGACCTCCGTTTTCCTCTGTGAAGAAGCAAGTCAGACATGACAACTCCTAGAGGCCCTTCCGATTTGCAGTAATAACAGCAGCTAGCCTTTACGCAGCACGTAAGTGTGGCCGGGCATATTTCATTCTAGACTGGCGATGCGCTGCCCACCGCCCCCCCAGCCCTGTGCCCCCCAGTGCCCTCGCTCCGTGCCACCAACACTTGCAACCCTGGGCTGGAGGCGTGCTGGCCCCAACGGAGCCTGACGGGGGTGTGGGACAGGCCTCAGCGCCAGGGGATATAAAGCACCGCAGGAGCAGCCCCAGCAGATGGCCTGTCCCCAGCGGTCCCCAGTGAGCTGCTCCCGGACGCCCCCCCGTGCTAACTCCCAAATAAGCCACTTGTGCTCACGTCCCTCCTCAGACAAACCAACACGCACTTCACACGCCCCTCATCTGCCCATACCCGCCGCACCCCTGTGAGGCAGGTGCTGGAACCAGACCAGACTCGGTACCAAAGCACCTTCCCCAGGCCAACAGTGGCACGGGCAGCAGCCACCCATGCACCCAGGCTAGAGCCCCAGCTCATTCAGCGGATGGTGAGGGATTTGCCTCTAGGACCCCTTTCTCCAGTGGAGGCCCCAGTCCCCTGACCCCCATGAGATTCAGGAAGGGTTTCCGTGGTCTGTGGCCACGGCACAGACAGCAGGTGCGCACAGAAGGTCTGGCGGGAGCTCCATCTGTTTTCGGATTTGCCATGGAGAGCCTGGAGGACAGACCCCCACCAGCACCACCACTGCCCAGTTCAGGGACCCTTGGCGGCCACAGCACCCTGTGCGGTTCATGTTCCCAGGAAGAGCGTCAACTGGATTTGACCTAAGCCAGTGAACCCCGAGGCTCGGGGTCACGCAGTCCTCCTCCCCAAGCCTTAAACTCTTTTTCAGCCAAGAGGGGCTCCCTTGTGCATTGACGCCCAGCTTGCAAGGAGACAGGAGGAGCTGGGGGTCAAGCCTGAGGAAGGCAGCACTCAGCAGACCAGAAGGTACAGGATGAGAGAGGGGACTGGTGACAGGCAGGATGGGGACAAAGGGAAGTGTCCCCTCTCAGAGGGCTGGACCCTGCATCATTGGCCCAGCTCGGCTGTGTTCAGTGACCAGCCCAGGCTGCAGGGGCCTCTCTGGCCCTGGACACCCGTTCCTGCCTAGCCCGAACTTGGCAGCCCAGGAGGCCAGAGCCAGGAGATGAACGGAAGTCACTCACTCACTGCTACGCTTTCCAGACCCCCGTCACGCTGTGCTGGAGCATGGAAGGGTGCTGGTGACCTGGTGTGGCCCACACAACCTCCCCGACCTCGGCAAAGGAGTAGAGAGTCCAAGACCCCGAGTGGCCGGAGAGAACAGGGTCATGGTGTGGACCACAGAGGGCACAGCCCGGAGTGGGAGCTGGGGAGTGAGCACCATCGAGATGGCTCCTGACCCCCAGCTTGTCCCTGTGGCCAGACAGGTGAGCAGGCAGCTAGAAGGTGGGCTGCAGGGGAGGGGACGTGGGCGAGCCTGGGAGATGAAGGCGGGGCAGGAGGAGGGGACATCGTGAGGAACGGAGCCTGAGTGGGAGTTAGCCAAGCTAAGAGGGAGAGAGCGGGCAAAGGCCTGATGGCAGCTGCAGGGGGCCAGAGCAACAGTGCGGGCGCTGGCCATGGCCAAGGCGGAGAGGTCAGGAGGGGCTGGCCATGGGCAGGCTGGACGAGGAGCTGGGGGGATGACGGGAAAGGGCTGAAGGCAGGAGGGTGACAAGATCAGATCGGGGAGCAGAACACAGGGAGAGGAGAGGAAGCAGTTAGGAGGCGGGGTTGCTGGGCATCCCGGGGAGCGCGGCAGGGCCTGCACGGAGCAGAGAGAGACACAGGCAACCCCCGTGCACACAGACATGCAGTCAGGTGTGTGCCAGCAGGTGTGTGCCGGCAGTGAGCACACACAGCCACTCACCAGGACGAGGCTGTGGCCAGTGGCACCAGCCCCCAACCAGACCCCAGACAGGACACCCCCCTGGTCACCAGGGCCCGGGCTGCTCCAGTGGCAAGAGGCCTGGAGAGTGGGTGTGTGTGGTGTGGGGAGCAGAGGAGAGAGCTGGGGTCCCTAGCTGCCTTGAAAGGCAGAGGCTGAGGTCGCCCTGGGCTTCCTGCACTGCACCATGGGGTCCCCATCTCCAGTGCTGGCAAAGCAGATCCCCTGCCTGGCTCCTCTCACCCAGCCCTCTGCTGCCTGGCCATCGCTTTCCAAGAGAACCAGCCTGGCCGTAGGGACCACCAGCTGAGTCATTCACACGTTTCCGGAATATTCGTTGAGCATCTGCTATGTGGCAGGCACAGAGCCACCTGGTCCTTTAGTGGGAGCCTTTCGCATACTCCACTGGGAGAGTCAGTGTGGGCCAGCAACGCCCCCATTTTCCAGAGAAGGCACTGAGAGAAGGCCCAGGAAGAGTAGATACCTTGCCTTGGGTCGCACGGGGTAGGCAGCTCTCTGCAACCCCCAGGCCTCAGGCCCAGGCAGGGGCAGATAACCGCAGTGGAGCTCACCTCCCACTGGGGTCCTGGGGAGGGAGCAGGGCCAGACCCGCAGCCCTCAGCAGAACCCAGAAGCCACAGGGAGCTGGTCCAGCCAGGCTGCGTCCTCACCCCCAGGAGGCACTGGAATTCAATGGCCACCGGTGCTCCGCCATCCGCAGGACTCTGGTGAACACCCCTCCCCTCCAAGGTTAACAGGATAAAGGCTGGGTAAAGAAACTACTCATTTCCCAGCTCGCAAAGAAGCAATTATGCGACTTTCTAACATGGTTTCGAATATATTTTGCAAACTAGGACTCAGACAAATATTAATGGCAGCAAATTACAGTACTTAGCAGAATTATCACCTAGCAAAGAGGCGCTTTTAATCTATAAAAAATATCAACAAAAGATGTAAATATGAACCCCTCAATGGGTGGTGTATCTTGAAGAAAATATACATCTAATCTCACAGTGTGCTACCTCTAATACCTGGGGAGAAGGTTAACAATTCTGAGACATTCCCTACGGCTAGAGAATATATTTTGATGTAGATTTGTGGATATCAGAGACTTTAAATCTATTGTATAATCACAGGGCGGGAGGGAGGAGCCCGGCCACCTCTTTCTCAGGGATGGGGAGGCGGCCCCTGAGGACCGTTTAAATAGCTCTTTCCCTTCCTGAAGCTCCCAGCTCCCCGGGCTTCTCCAGGCAGCCAGGCCTCCTCCAGGGGTGACGAAGCTGGCTGAGTCCC
This sequence comes from Ursus arctos, assembly GCF_023065955.2. NCBI lineage: Eukaryota > Metazoa > Chordata > Mammalia > Carnivora > Ursidae > Ursus > Ursus arctos. The sequence goes on along the minus strand of NW_026622863.1, from coordinate 36,667,820 downwards.
AGGCACCCCCTCTTGAAGATGGGGAGACTGAGGGGAGCCCCTGATAACAGGGTAAGGGAGCCTGTGAACAAGGCAAACTGTCAGCCTCACCGTGATGGTTGGGTGGCCAGGAAATAATTGAGCCAAGCTGCTGAACGTCCCTGTAGTGGTACGTGTGTGTGTGTGCACGCACGCGTGCAAGAGAGCAGGGACTCCCGATGACACCATCATAGGACATGGGTGTGGGACCCTGCAGCCCACCCACTGACTCCCCAGGGGCCATACTCAGCAACAGGGCCCTGACAGCCCTCCTGAGGCTGCCCTCTTTGTCTCTAGGGCTGGGACAGGCCGGGGGCAAATAGCCAGGGAACCCCAACCAGTGACCACAGCCCCACTGGAAGAATGGCCCTCAGGAGGCTGTGAGGGAACGGAGGTGTGATCACATGGACAGGGGCTTCCCCCGCGCTAGTCCACCGTGCTCTCCCTTGGACTCTGGGCCTCAGGCCGGGAGAACCAAGCTCTGGTTTGGGGGGTGGAGCTCCACGGTTCCCAGGGCAGGACCCCATCAGTCCCGTGGGCTCTAACCCGGGGCGTAGCTGTGGCCATCAGGGACTAGTGAGGACAGATGTCCCACCTGGGTTTCAGTCTCCTAAGCTTGTCCTCATGCAACTTTTCGCTGTCCTCCACACATCCCCATAAGCGACGTTTAACTGGACCTGAATTGTGATGATGGCTGTGGACTGAACGATTGTGTCCTCCCCAAGTCCCTCCATTGAAGCCTAACCCCCAGTGTGACGGTATTTGGAGGTGGGGCCTTTGGGAGGTGATTAGGTCACGAAGGTGGAGCCTCTCTGTCACCCCCATGTGTGGCCATTTGCAGACCAGGAAGTGGGCCGTCACCAGACACCGAATCTTCGGGCACCTCCATCTTGGACTTCCGGCCTCTGCAACTGTGAGAAGTACATGTGTGTTGTTTAAGCAACCTCCGCCCCCCCCCCCCCCCCGCCCCGGTCTGTGGTATTTGTTAGGACAGCCCGAGCAGACTAAAGCAATGATTCAAACACAAGAAAAATGTACATTGGAGATTGAGTTCCTCTTCATACATCACCAAGACCCCTCACCCCCTTATTCATCACTTCTGCCTGTTCCTTGTGGCCCGGGCACCTCCCCTCCTTCTGCACACAGGTAACACCCTTAGGTCTCCGCTGATGGCCCTTCCTCAGGGACTCTTCCTCTGTCACCAGCCCCTACCAGTCCCCACCCCCACTACTCATTCTTGTTTTCCTAGGCCACTGTCCTCTTGAATTCATCATATAAATATTACATTTATCTGTGTGGTTCTTAAAAATTCATGTCTGGATCCCCTGAGACAGCACGCCCTGGGAGGGCAGGGGCCCGGGCTTCTGTGTGGTTGGTTCTGTTATTCCATTCTGGCTCACTGGTATCTCCCCGGAGCTTGACACCCATAGTTTGTGATGAGTAAGTGAGTTTAGATACACCCCATGGGGGCCGGCTCTTTCCACCTCCTGGTGGATGCCAGTGTTCCCTGAGGAACTCCCACTCTCGGGCTTTCCTGTAGAAGCCATGCCCAGAAGCTTGTTAGGAGACCCGTGTCTCCATCCTCCCCATCCTCCTCCTCATGCTCTGCCCACAGGTGGAGAGAACTTTCCAGCAAAGCCCTGTCCATACACACCTGGGACCTCATCCTGTCCTATGCTTCCCACAAGCCACCAGTCGGGCAACCCATCCTCTCCCACCCATGTCCCCTTCATGGCACCTGGGGTCCAAGCCACTTCCAGGGTTCCCACTGCTTTTCTGTGCACACGGCCAAGGGGTTGGGGGTGTTTGTAACTAAGCTGAGGCTAGCTCATAAAACCCCACCATCAAGAGAGCTGCCTAACAAATCATGACTCTGTTGACTGTTTCTCAAAAAAAGAGAGGTTCTTCCGTCTAGTGAACTGGTTCTAGAACCCATAAACTGCGTCTGGGTTGGTTAGTTCTCTCGGTCAGCACCACGTGTCATCTTCAGGAACTTCTAGAAATGACTTCACTACTTTCAGAGCACAGAACGCAGGCCACGCGGCCCCAAGGGAGGAAGGCTCTGTAGTCCACGGAGGGCACACGGCGAGGGCGCGATTCCTCTGGGTTCCAGGGGGAAACTGGGACCTGGGAGCTCCACGGGAAATTTCTGGCACTTGTATGAAAACTGGGCCTTTTTACCTGCCATTTGGAGCCGCAGCTGCATAATAAATGCTTTTTGTGAGGACCCCGATCCACTGCGCCCTGAACAGGGCTCAGTTCCTCACTCTGTGGGACCTTAGGCAAGTCACTTAACCTCTCGGGGCTGTAGTTCCCCAGCCATAAACGGCACATGACAGACCTGTCCCCACCTCTCTCACTGGCTATTTCCAGAATTAATTGGATAATGCTCACAGAGTGCTTTGAGCTTCCCAGAAAGAGGGGCACCTGAAACACAGGACAATTATTCTAATTATAACTGCCTCGGACCTGCGTACACAATTTTGCCTTTTAATGTTATCACTGCGCGTAATGGTAGAAGAGTCAAGGCCACTTTCCCCAAAGGGGATGATTTTAAGAAGCTCCATTTTCAAAGAAGAGCAGAGCTTATAAAATAGAAGCACACTCACTCCTGCTGGTGCTTATAAAAAGCGCGTCCAGCCCGTCCCCACGGAGAGCCCCGAGGTCCTCCCCCACGGGGGACAGCAGCAGCCGGGCGGGGAGACACGCTCCTTCCCCAGGGACACTGGCCACAGGCAGGGCTTTGGGATGAAGGTGGCCATCTGCCATTCCGGTCCCCGAGACGTGGCGGTGTGGGGCCCCTCCAGGCACGCCGCAGGGTGGCCATGCTCACCGTGGAAGCCTGCTGTGTGCATGGCTCCGTCAGGCTAGCCGTGCCCCAGGTCTCTTGCATGGCTAAGCCCGAGCAGGCACGTCTGTGGGGCTCCTTCAGCAGGCAGTGAGTTCGGGGCGCACCGGTGCCACCGTGGTGGGCTCTGGCCCCAGACTGCCACGTGGCTAAGGCAAACAGTCGCACTGGGACGGGATTTGAACCCGTCCTACCAACTCCTGATCTCAAGCTCTTGCCACCCTTTCTACTGCTTCCTCCCTGCCACCTGCCACCTGCCACCCACCACCCGGAGGCACCCAGGGTAGACCCTGAGGCAGCGGGCTGCCTGGCCCCCACCTGGTAACACCCCATGCCTGGGACCAGGCAGGTCCTTCCCAAGTCCTGGCTCTTCCTGGAACGAGCTGGGAGGTACCTACCTTGTGTGGGCTTCCCCAGTAAGACGGGAATCAGAGTGCGTCTCCGCAGAACTTTCGTGAAGATTAAATAAAAGAACATCAAGTACTTTGTCAACGCTGAAGATCTGTAGGAATGTGAGCTCTTGGTCTTCATGCTTCCTCACTCCCCCAATAGGCTGCAGTCTCGCCTGTGGGAAGCCAGTAGATGGGTGTTGCCAGCAAATGTCCCCGAATTCTCCAGAACTGAGCAGGAGTCCATGACAGGGGCGTTGCCCGGGGTGGCTTCCTGTCCGGGCTCATCTCACTCTCCCTGGCTCAGGACCTGAGTCTTCAGGGGTCTGCCGCTGGAGTGGCAAGGGAGAGGTCTCAGGACAGGAACCTGGCCGAGGGGGCTAGTCCTCCCCGAAATGGAGACTGTGGTGTGACCCATGAATCCAGGGGGTGTACCTGGGGCTCAGGCAGGTCCCCAAGTCAGCGTGTCCAGCTGGGGAGAGCAGCTCTGCAGCCCTGCCCAGACCGGGGTCCCCAAGGCACTTCTGCTCACCACATCTCCGAGTACTGTGGCTAAGACCCGTCCTGCCCAAAGGTCTGAAAGAACGGCGTTTAGCTCAAGCTGGAGAGTTCGTTTGAGGAACCAAGAGAGCAGCCATCAAGCTCCTGGCCAGTCTACCGGGGGCCAAGCTGCAGGCTCAGCGCTAGGGGGACTCAGGGGGGTCACGGAGGGAGGGAAACTCAGAGAACAGCCTCATCTGGCTCAGGGCCAGGAGGGCAGAGACCACCAAGGGCTGGTGGGCAGCAGGAGGGCAGGAGTGGACAAGCTGGAAGAAGGAAGGGCCGCTTAGAAGCGGAGAGGCCCGCTCGTGTGGGCCCCGGAGGGCAGGGGACGGGTCCCAGGTGCACCATGCAGCAGACTGGGCAGGCCAGTTCTGCACTCCTGAGATCACGGGCAAGCCACTAAAGCTTTCCGTGTGCCGTCACTTCCTAAGCGATAAAACGGCGTCAGAGGACTGTGGGGAGGAAGCACATCGTCATTATGCTGGGTTTTATGACTGGCAGCTAGTACTTAATGAATGCTAAGTGCACAGTGCTGAGTACTTTATATGAATTATCTGAGTTTCACTCTCCTCCACCACCCCATCCCCGACCTCGTCAGACAGGTTCTAGTCCCATTGTAGAGAACGGCAATCAAAGCAGAGAGCGACGCTGTGATTCAACAAGACAAGTGAACGTTGGGCCTGGAGTTGAACCCTGAGCCTTGGCCTTTAAGCCGGCTCCTACCCCAGAGCCAGCTCACAGCCGGGCCGACCTGGGAATCAGCACTGTCTACAGAAATAGAATGCCGGGGGCGCCTGGGTGGCTCAGTCGGTTGAGCGTCCGACTCCTGATTACAGTCAGGTCACGATCTCCAGGTCATGGGATCGAGCTCTGTGTCCGCACGGGGCCATGGAGACTGCTTGAGATTCTCTCTCCTCCCCGCCCCCTGCCCCAACCCCCCAACCCCGACACTCGAAGCACACGTACTCCCTCCCTCTCTCTCTCTTAAAAAAAGAGAGAGAGAGAGAGAGAGAGAAACAGAAATAGAATGCCAGCCACACAGGCAATTTTCAGTTCTCCAGGAGCCACATACAAGAATCAGGTGAAATTAATTTTAATAATGTACCAATATGTCCAAAAGATTATTAAACATGTAATCAATGTAAAAAAAATACTGCGATAGTTTACATTCTTTTTCTCGTACTATGTCTTCAAAAGCTGGCATGAGCTCCCACTAGCAGCTCAACACATGCAGGCGAGCTGCATTTCTAGCTCTCAGTAGCCACGCGTGGCTCTTGGTGGCCAGTGGGCAGGTGTACGTTACCTTCCAAACCAGGACACTTGGAGATGAAAGGAGGTGTCATTAATAATTACGAGGGGATGACAGGCACAAAGCAGGACTGTCCAGGGAAACCGGTCCTGGCAGATGCTTGGGAAACTCAGGTCCCCTTGGCGCACCCTCTCCTCCAGAGGCCTCTGGGGTCTGCCTCCTGCCTGCACCGTCTCTTGTCCTTTGCTCGGCCTTAGTAATCTTTGCAGGAAGCTGCCTGTGTCTTTGCGAGTCTGCTGTATGTGGTAAGTGTCTGCCCTTATCCTTACTACTTGCGCTCTTATTTCTTGGGGTTTGCTCTTTTTCCCATCTCTACAGTTGAACGCTAAGCTCATTTGTTGTCGATCCTTCTTGTTTCCTGATAAATACATTTAAAAGGCATCTGTACTTACGGCTTTCTTTGTGACCCACACATTTCGACCTGTAGCATCTTCAGGACCCTTCCATCCTAGGTTTTCCCAGTGTATTGTTTCTGTTTCAAATGTTATTTAGCTTCCAAATGCACAGGAATGTCCAGCTCTCCTTTTACTTTTAATTTCTAATACTCTTCCATTGTGGCTGGAGCACACAGTAGGTGTCTTACCGGTCCTTTGGAACATATGGAGAAGTCTCTTGTGGTTCATCACGTGGTTTATTCTAGAAACGTCTGTCTCTGAGCAAGTCTCTTCTCCCGAGAAGCCGCTTGCTGCCAGGGATAGCTTCTTGAAGGCAGTGGTTAATTCGTGGCACCCTGTCCACACCCGTCCTCAGCTCCCAGCCAGACTTGAAGAGTTCCCCAGAGTCCGGGCTTGCCCTCACAGCCTCCCCATGGCCAAGACCCCCCAGCTCTGGGTGCCCGGGGATGAGGGTTCCCTGCCCTTCCTTTCCATGGGTCCCAGCCACCCTCGAAAGACTCCTGCCTCAAAGAAACGTCAGTCCAGGAAGGAGCCACAGAAAGAGCCCCATTCAGCCGACAGCTGGGAGAGGGAGAAGGATCTCCTGTGCATCCAGGAGCCATCAGTGGAAGAAAACTACAGTACTGATAATAATAACAGCTCACTCACTGAGCACTTACTAAGAGCCAGACAAGGGGCTGAGAGCTCCCATGACTCTATTACCTCATGTAATGCTAACAACCCCAACAGCATCCGAACCCATGTCAGAGTTGAGAAAACAGGGGCTCCCTAGGAGCCCAAGGCCCTGGCTGCAGAGCTGAAGCCCTAGGCTACCCTGTGGAGTGAACGTGAGAACAAGAATCGATCCACTTCTCAAAAAAGAAAATCAGAACAGGAAGGCAAAAGCGCCAGGCCCCAAACTGGGGCCTCGGGATCAAGCCGTCATCAGGGCCTCTTCCCAACCTCCAAGAAAACACCTGGACAGTCCCAGCTGCATCCCCAGGGACAAGAAGCCCGGGTAGATTGCAGCCCTGGAAAGAAGTTGGACCCATTTTTATGTGTCAAGGTGAAGCCAAAATCCCCTTGGACACCTTGGAGTGACCCTCGAAGTCTTGGGGGGGGCCCTGGGAGGGAGACAGGTGGTGAGGGACAACCGCCGTTTGCCTCTGGACCCGTTTCCCTCCACCGGGTGCCAAAGAAGCCCAGAGAATATGGGAAGTTTACGGACAGACGGGCAGACCCTGACTCCAGCCTCATAACCACAACCCAGATAAAGCCAAATGCAAACTCCATCATGGTCCAGACACCTCGTTCCGATTTCCTTTCCTCGCCAGCGCCAAGCCCGCCAAAGGTCATGTACCAGATAGAATTTGACACAAGAAGACTGCACTCCCATGTTAATGCCCCTCAGATCAGGCCTGCAGAAGAGAAATAATAAATTTAGGAAAACAAGCAGAATGACCCGTCTGGTTGGTTGGTTTTTCTAGATACCATCTACATATTTTAGAAACGTACAACCTTCTAATAGAAATGAATAAACTACTCAACCATAAAGTTGCTATAGAAGATATGCTTGTTCTGATTCGAAAGGGCATCTGCTATCTGCAATATTGATAATACTTTTCAAATTTCATCTGCTTTTGTTTGCATTCTGTGTCGTCTGTTTAAACACAGTGGGAATAATAATGAATCCCTGCATTATCTCTACTTTTTCAAGGCCGAACATATAACTTTATCACAAAAATAATTAAAATTCTTTGGCACTCTTGTATCTTTTCCATTAAACGTTATCAACTAGTGACAATAAACTAACCTGAGCCCAAGGCTGGCCATGGGCCGCCTTTACAAAGAATGCATTTGTCCCCGGGCGAGAGACATGAATTTTCAGTTTACAGGGTCAGACGATCCTGGAGTTTTTTACAGTAGGAGACCACAAATCTATACCTCCTGTCCCCTAACAGGGGCTGGCGGCGGGCACAGGGCGCCCCATAAATTCTCAGACAAGAATACACTTTAATAGGCAAAAAACCTTGGCAGCTTAATAATTCTGAGTTGCAAATTTAAATATTTTACATATCATTAGACATTAAAAACAAAGATTTATGCTGCTCGTCTCCGCGGAGTGAGGACCCCGTCGACTTCACACACAGCCATGAATCTGCTTGAGGTTCATTAGCTAAGGAAGCCCGTCGAGTGGACGCGGCCTCTAAATCACGGCTTTTATTTTCCCGCCATCGGGTGGCACTTGAAGAGGCCCCTCCCCTGAGCGAGGCCCTGGGAGGGCGCCCTGACCTGCAGCAGGCAGGCACCCTGGGGCCGGCCCCCCACCCGCCCACTCTACCAGGATGAGCAGACGGGGGCAGCCCCAGGCCTCTGTGTCTCCAGCCGCCCCCCAGCACCTGCTCTGCACCCAGAGGCCCCAGGGGGCCCCCCTGCTGGGATGCGCTGTGCCAGGGCGGAGGGGAGGGGGCGTAGGGTGCTGCTGGGTACTTCTTGGTGGCCTGTTTGCACACATAACTGGGCCCTGGCTGATTGGCTGATGCACCGTGAGGAGGAAGAGTGGGAGGAGGAGAGGGACACAGGGGAGGGAGTCAGGAGAGGAGGAACTTCCCACAGCGCCCACACTTACATCCTTCAAGCTGCTTCACAGCCCCCTCCCCCCCCACCCCCCGCTGCCCACGAAGCCCCTCCGGCACATCAGTCGGTCCCCTCTGTGCAGTCCTCCCTTGGGGCACTCTCCCCACCAACCCAGAGGCTCCTGGCCCAGCTCTCCGGCCCCGAGAGGAGAGCTCCCAGCAGGCCCACGTCTACCCTTCTGCACATCTCGTCGCCCAGCAGAGGCCTCTGGCCAGCAGCTGGGCAGGGGTCATTTATTAACTACGCCCTCTACTCTCGTGTTGCTGATGCTTTGACATCCGGGCCTTGCTGCCCCTGCAGGGACTGCCCCTGCCAGGGCTAGCTAGGCCCCAGAATACTGAGCAGCTGTGCACACCAGCCAACCCAGGCCCGGCACCCCCCTCCCCTCCTCTCCCTGTGTGCTGTGGGACAGTCCCACTCCAGGCCACTACCTCCCTGCCCGCGTCACCCCAGGGCCAGGTGCCGGGTGTGGAGAGACAGCCCCGCGCCCCAGCGCCTGCGGAAATCACCCCAAGCTGCCAACCCCAGCCTGCGCACCCCGCCGCACCTGTTCCTTCCAGCGGAAACACAGGGAAGGCCCTTTGCCCTCCCTGCATCTGCCGCCCACCCACGCTGGTGCGCCCCCCTACAGCCCTGCGTGGCATGACGTGCCCCCTCCTCATGGGAACCGGGGCACAAACGGTGTTCTCCTGCTCTGTTGGCCTTATCGTAGCTCATGTTTTATATTAATACACCGCATTTTCAAGCAGGGTGTACAGCTGGCAGATGCGGGCATTTATAGCAAAAACTTGTTTTGATGGAGCACGAGTCGTGTGGGTGCCAGAGCCCCCACCTCTCCCACTTCTGTCACACGCACACCCCATCCCGGCCTGAGGCTCGGGAGCGGGATCCCGGCCTGTGAGCTCACTCTCCTGGTGGCTGAGCGTGAGGAGGAGGGAGAGGACTCCTGGGCGCAGGGCCAGGTTGAGTTGGTTGTGACTGGGAGCTAGAGGGGTCTCAGCTCAGCCCATGGACATTCTGGACAAAACAGCAAGACCACTATGCATCTCTGGCCCAGTTTTCTTGTGTGGGGTCTGTGCAGGTTTTTTCAGAACTCAACAGAACCCAGAAACACCACCAGAGCCAGCCGGGGCTTGGGAGGGCGTGTCACCCAACACTTCCCTTGTCCTCGCACGAAGAAACAGAGTCCACAGGACGGGAAGAGACTGGCCCAGAGGAGCCCGTGCTTCTGTCTTTCTGGGAACCTGTGGAAGATTCAGCACGTCACCATCTCTCTGCTGTCACGCCCAATGTCACCAGCAGACAGTAAGGGCGTGAAAAGGCACGTGTCCACAACACAGACAGAACAGGCCGAGCAGCCGCAGCAAAGGGGGATTTGGACAAAAGTGGGAGAGACGGAGAGCAGATGGGACATTGGCGAGGGAGTGGCGCCGAGGGACCGGCGTGTGTGGCTACAGTGGTGGCCGCTCAGGGACGACAACCACCGGGTACGTCTGAGCATGGGGTGTGGACAGAGCTGGAAGTGGAGGGCTGGCCAAGCGTCTGTCACCCCATAAACTCCCAGGTCCGGGCAGCCAGGAGCGTGCTCCTGCCACCCACCGACAGTGGGACTGGCTCTGGAGAGAAGGTGGGCAGAGGCAGCAGGTGCCGTGATGACGTCATCAATGAGAGGCACAAAGAAGCCTCATAGGGGAGTGAGTCCCAAGCGCCCGGACCCCAGAGCTGACAGCTGTGCTCATCCACACACCCCCAAGTCCACGGGAGATCGGAGGGGCTCTCACTGGCAAGACTGGCCCAAGAGAGACACTAGTGGATCCCACACGTGGCTGTTTCCAGGAAATGGGCAGGTCATCTCCCAGTGGCCCACAGAGAGGCCCCAGCAGGCCAGTCTGCACACAAACCTTCCAGGGGTACCTCTGCTCCTTCATTCCAAGATACACAGGGATAGGCAAAGGCCACCGGACATCTGAGGAGGGTCTCCAAAGTATGAGACAGAGGCCAACAGAGGGACTTGGGACACATGGAAGCAAAGCAGGAGCGAGAGAAGAAATGGCCACAGATATCTAGCCCTTCTTCCTTGTGCCCAACTGAACCTCCATACCCAGGGAACAGCAAGCAACTCCCGTTTCCCCCTCCCATCCCCTCAGCCCCTGACAACCACCATTGTACTCCTGGCTTCTGCACTGGACTAATTTAGATACCTCATAAAAGTGGAATCATGCAGTATTTGCCCATTTATGAGGGGTTTCCTTCACTTCACATAAAACACTCAAAATTTTGTTAAAGAGGGTGGGTTTCATGTAATGTGTTTTTTGCCACAATTATTTTTTAGAAGGAAATGCCCATGAGGTTATCATTAATGCGTCAGCGAGGTAAGAAGACAAGAACCGGAGAGGGACAAAAGGAACATTCACTAAAAAAGAAGGAGAAGGAGAAGGAGAAAGAAGAAAGAAGAAAAAGAGCTTTTTAAAATGAGAAATAGGAGAGCAGAATTTTACCAAATCAGCAATTAGAAGTTAAAGTGAGGGACATCCCTCGGAAGCAGAACAGAAAGAACAAAGATGGAAATGGGAGAGACCAGCTAAGGCAGGGGGACGAGGTGGTGAGACAAACAGACTGACAAGACGTCCGGAGATGTGTGGCCGAGGAAGACCAGGGCAGATGTCTTTGGAGGCAGTGACTCGAAGAAACATCCTGGCAGTGAAGGACAGGCGTTTCCAGATGGAGCGAGCCCATCCATGTGGGATCTCAGAACAGGGGGATAAACACAGAATCTTCATGCTTTCGGGGGACAGCGGGCCACATTGGAAAGGCATGGGGCTCGTCAGCAGCCATGCTGGGTCCCAGACAATGCTGGGATGGCTCCTTCACCACTGGATCCAGCCAAACGGCCAGTCAGGAGGCACATTACAAACATGCAAAGTCCAAAAAGTAAAGGATTCTCCAGGCACCTTTTCTCAGAAAGTCGCTGGAGGGTGTGTACCAACAAAACGAAGGAATAAACTGAGAAAGGGGAGGATGTCGCCGTGGGAAGCAGGAGGGGCCAGTCGGTCCCCAGGCTGATGTGGAAGGGAGACACCAGGAGAGCCACTGAGCTTCCTTCTAAAGAGCTTCCAGCAAAGCCAAACACTGCGTGAGAGTGTCCTCAAGAAAAATGACATGGGGATGTCGGACAGCCAGATATGACACAGTACTGTGGCTGCAACGCAAGCTTACAATTCTGGCAGGAAATCCGAGCATAAATTCATAATGGCACATTTTTTTAAAAAAGCTAGCAAAAACAGTAGCAAACAAAACCAAATGCAATTAGGACAGCTAGAAGAGTGGGAAGTGGCCACCCTGAGGGGCTAGGGTGAGGGTGGGGAGGGGCAGGATGGAGAAGGCTGGTCTCTGTAAGAGAAAGCGTTTCTCACTAAAAACCAACTCAGGCTTAAAAATTATGCCCCTATATTAGTTATACACGAATTCAATGTTGGGGGCGCCTGGGTGGCTCAGTCGTTAAGCGTCTGCCTTCAGCTCAGGGCATGATCCCAGGGTCCTGGGATCGAGCCCCGCATCAGGCTCCCTGCTCAGTGGGGAGTCTGCTTCTCCCTCTCTCACTCCCCGTGCTTGTGTTCCCTCTCTCACTGTCTCTCTGTCAAATAAATAAATAAATAAAATTTAAAAAAAAAAAAAAGAAATTCAATGTGTAAAAGGAAGTTGTCTGTAAATAGAATTATCCGTTCAGATCACTGAAGGATAAATTCTGGTCAGGAGTGTGCCTCGCCATGGCAGGGACAGAGTTCCACGCCTCTGTTTCCCCAATACCTGGCATGGATACACCCAGAGCACGCTGGGCCCAAAATGTGCCATCCCGGGAGCAAAATTAAGTATCCTTTCAAAGCTGGTTGACCTTGTCTCCGACGCTGATGTCCCAGGTCCTCAGGAGATGGACGTCTGGCTGGCCAGAGAGGCGAGGGCTCCAGAGACCCAGGAGGGACACAGCCCCAGGACCTGTCCCTGGCTCAGAGTCTCCTTGGCCCCCTCCCTGGGGTGAGCTCCCCACCCGCCAAGGCGAGGAAGCAGTCCGGCCCTTGCGGCTTCGGGCTCTCTGAAGACCACCCTTCCTGAGGAGCCACGAGAAGGTAGGACGGCTGGAAGCTTCCTGAAGCCCTTGTGCGCAGCCCTTCCCTACAGCGAAGAGGGACCCTGGTTCAGCTGGTGCCAGAAATCCATACTGCTAATATGAGGAGGTTTTTCTCCCCCAGACATGGATTTTCTTCCAACGCCCCAGCCCGAAAGCAAGCTGACTTCCTGTGTTAGCACTTTCCCGCCTTCGTCACCAGCCAAGCGCATGGTGGCCCAGCCCCATCCCCGTGGTGACAGCCATCCGCCTCCATGTACACCTGTTCCCTCTCCTTCCGTGAGGCAGACAGCAGCACCCCCACCTGCGGGTCCTGGAGTCCTGCTCGGAGCTAGGAACTACCTTCTTTAATCACAGATGAGTGTTGTCCACGTCTCTACCGCACTGCAGCTGCCCCTCCTGGCTCAGTGGCCTCAGCTTCCGTGGTACGGCAGAGACCATGTGTAGTCCTTAACTCCATACCTCCTTCCGGCAGTATGGCCGGGGACCCAGGCTGGCGGCCAGATACGCAGGGGTGTGGGCGATCAGACTGGCCTGCGGGTGCCTGGGAGCTCCTGACACACAGTGGAATGTCGACAGACATCCCCGACCCCAGGCGGGGGCCCGGCCAGCCCTGCTTCTCTTCCTTCGGCCCCTGCTGGGCACCATTCAGCTTCCTGGCTCCTCGGCTGGTTTCCTCCCTCTCCAACCAGCTTGACCATTGTGTGGGGGGGTGGGGTGGGTGATGTTTGGTATCAAAACAAAAGGGACTTTTTTTTTTTTTTTAAAGATTTTTATTTTATTTATTCGACAGAGATAGAGACAGCCAGCGAGAGAGGGAACACAAGCCGGGGGAGTGGGAGAGGAAGAAGCAGGCTCATTGCAGAGGAGCCTGATGTGGGGCTCGATCCCATAACGCCGGGATCACGCCCTGAGCCGAAGGCAGACGCTTAACCGCTGTGCCACCCAGGCGCCCCCAAAAGGGACTTTTCTAATTACAACACATGTTCTCCTCGGGGCCTGGACAGCCCAAGGAGGGGTAGGGGCTTGAAGGAGAGGGGGCAGAGTTAGGATTAGGGACCAGGCTGGCCCAGGGCTTCCAAGCACACACACAGCCCCTCTAGCCTGGCACTGCTGGTCCCACTCAGATCACAGAGGAAGTCCCCCGTCAGTACCTCGTAGCCCCCTGCCCAGGCACCTGTGCCCCAGAGGCCTGTGGGCATTTCCCACATGCAAGGAGACCCATCTCTCGTGGGCCTCAGTCTGACATGGTGAGGACTGTCCAAGGAAGGCTGTCCCAGCCTCAAAGGGGCCATGTTCTGACAGGAAGGGGATAAGGAGACCTGAGGACACAGACCTGGGTGGGCAGAGAAGCAGACTGGTTTTCAGGGTCTCCAGTGAGTGTGTGTGTGTGTGTGTGTGTGTGTGTGTGTGTGTGTGAAAGAGAGAGAGACGGAGACAGAGACAGACAGAGAACGGAAGTATTGGGAGCTTGTGGGAGCATGTATGAGTGTGTCAGTGTGTGCGTGTAAATTTATGGGAGTGTGTGTGAGTAGGAGCATGTGGGAGTCTTCCCATCCCTACCCGTGATGTTCCATGACCACTGAGGTTGTGATGCGGCCTTCCTGTTGAAAGCCTTGGTTCAGCCCCAGGGCAGCCATACTACACAACTCCTAGGGACACACTTCTCATGTTCACAGACATGAATGGCATCTCTACTGTGGTTCAGTGCACAGCCTATGCAACTGTATACTACAGACCCACTCAAGGTCCCCACTGCCCTTTGCATATATAAACAGGCTGGTCTCGTGAGCTCCAGGCAACCCACCTGAACAATCACAGCACCAAGACCAGCCCTTCTCTCTTCTAAAGAGGCCCTGCGGATATTCCAAACAGTCTCAGCCTGACACTTGACATCCCTCCGACCCTGTTTTACCCGTCCTGAGGGCTGTCAGGCCGGGGTTGCTTCCTTGCTCTGTGGGAAGCCAAGGCAGGATGGGTATGAGTGGGCCTGGGGCACGGATCTGTGGGCTTCAAGGAAAAAGCTTTCAGGTCAGGGACTAAGAACCCAGTGTGGTGGCCAGTGTAGACAGCTGGGCCACAGACATACCATGCGAGGTTGTCCTCTCTGGGAGCTGCTCTGCGGTGGTCTGTCCCTTAGGCCCCCGTCCTACAGCTGTCCTGAAGGGTCAGCACCCCTCTGCTCCCACTGCATAGAAGCCTGGTTGTAGGGTTGGGAGCCTGCCCCTTGCCCCGTGTCTCTCAGAGATGTCTCAGATGTCTCGGTCATGTCTTCCCTTGTCTTCCATCATTGAATGTCACAGTGGGCCCTGCATGCCACCTCCAAATAACGCTGCATGAGCACTGACCAGAGTGTGCCTGCCCCTACCACACCCTGGGCCACGGCCCTGGCGAGGAGGAGGGTCGTCTGTGGCGGGAAGGGGAACAAGGGCCTAAAGGAGCCTCAGCTTGGAGACCCACAGCCCCGATCCCCGAGCCTCCATCTCATGCGTGGGCCAACAAAGGCTCCCATTCCCGGCTTCCCAGGACCCCAGCAAGCCTTACAGGGGAGAGGGGGCGCGCCAGGTGCAGGAGAAAGGGGCATGGGAGGGGCGGCGGGGAGCAGCCGAGCAGGAGCTGCTCAGAAGCCTGCCCTCCCCACCCTCCCCTCCCTGCTCCCGGATCACAAAGGGCCCGCTTCCCATTCGCTTCCTATTCAACCATGTCTCTCCATTGTCAATAAAAGCCATTTTTAAGGTCAACTATCTTCTTCCATCAACCGCCAACCCCACACAGCTCCAACGGCACCAGCCCCAGCACCACATCATGAAATAAAAATTAAATTGTAGTTGGGCTTTTAAATCAACTCAATTAAAATAAAGAGATTCTTGGCTTGATATAGGGAAATATTTGTATTTCCAATTCTATTTGTTAATACATTGACATATGTGCTATTTTTTAAATGTAGCACTAAGTGCACTTTCTGTCAATGCCATAGATTTTTTAATAGACTGAGAAAATGCATTTCATTTCTTCTTATTTTCCTTCAATACATCATTTGGTTCTGCTTTTTTGCCTGCATGAAATTCATTTTCTAATGGAAATATTTGTTTTGTAAATCAAATATGTATTATGCACAAAATGCAAAGCACAAATTAAATTATGTTAATGAAATGAAAGAGATATGAAATGCATATTTCATGGACAAAACATAACCTCAGCAAACAACCATTTCTTGATAAAATCTTTAAACACAATCTCATTCTGTGACAGACATATTGTTAAAGTAGATAGCACCTCATTTAAATGGTTTCCTTTAATATGAGTGCTTAGTATATAATTGTAAATAACTTTTGGGATGAAAAACCAATAATGAAATACTGTCTTTAATAGTTTGCTATTGATGTCAGCATAAAATTTGTCGTAGTTGAATATTGGAAATTGGGAGTGCACAGAAATATTCTCAAAAGCTGTAAATGGTTGCATATTTAAATAGAGCTGACTAAGGCAAAGATGTTATAGATATTAGTAATAGGCAGAAAATTATGCTGACCTAACATTATTTGACAAAACCCACTGTTTTAAATTATATATTGGTTACACTTAATGAATAATAGATTTTGTAGGTGTTGTTTCTCCGATCGTAATGCTGATGATACGATATGTCGAGGATTTCTTAGTCATCTTTCTGACAATAAACACAGCCTCAGCTCACGAAGGTCGGGCAAGAGGCCGCCGCTGGCCGCGCGGGGCTCGCCGCTGGCCGGGCTCCCTGGGGAGGGGCCCCCCGAGAGGCGGACGGGGGCACGGCAGCTGTGCCCGGCCCACGGGGAAGCCGGACGGGGAGGCTGGCCTGAGCGGGACCTGTTGGAAAGTCCTGCCAAAGCCCAGCCCAGCCGGGGATCGCCAGCACCGGGGCGGGACCGAGACCTGCCGCCCAGAACGGAGAAGGCACCGAAGGACCTCCGTCCTCCCTGCCACGTCACCTGTACCACCGATCACACGGGAGAGGGGAAAGGGCGGTGTGTGTATGTACCCGGGCCAGGCGTCACCATGACCAGGGGCACCGGGGAAGAGAAAGGGGACGGTGACTGCTTGGACTTCCCTGCTCTGTGCGTGTGCACACGAGTGCACACTCACACTCACACTCGCTCACAGTCGCAATCACCCCTGCTTCCTAGATCCTCAAAGGGCTTTTGTGATTTGCAACGGGGAGAAGCAGTCGGGATCCCATCTTCGTTCTGCTATAAGAGCCACACACGGCCCAGGATTCCTGAGCCCCGGACCCTCGTCCTCAGGGTCTGCTTGGCACATAGGTGTGTGCGTGTGCGTGTACGTGTCACTATCAACGCACAAGCAGAGCGCAGCCCTCTGTGCGGCCCTGGCCGTGTGCGTGGCCCAGTGACTCACCACGCGCTGGTCAGGCAGCACGTGTGGGGTGTGGGGGTGAGCAGGTGTTGGGGTGAGGGTGTGCGAGGGAGAACAGAGGGAGCAAGGGAAGCACACGAGCTGGCACGAGCAGGCAGCTCCTCGGATTCTTTCAAATGCTTCTGCAGAACAAACACTTAAGACCTGCGATTTAAGGGAGGGGGGAGGAAAAAAGCAGAAAGGAAAGTCTTGACCTCCCTCTCCTGCATTCTCCCTATCACAGCCAATGCTTTCTCAACCCCTTCTTCTGGGGAGAGTGAGTGTCTGAGCCCTAAGCCAAGGGTCTGAGCCCTCTCCCTGCTCAGACCCTGACCTGCTGTATGGCTTTGGAGAAGCCGCTCCTCCTCTCTGGGCTCTGTTTCCTCACCTGCCACCTTGGTACAGACTAGACTCAGCGATAGCTGAGGTCCTTCCCAGTTCTAGCAGCTGGAGATTTAAAGGCACCCAATCTGCCCCAAGACGTAAGCCCCACAAGAAATACAAAACAACCTTCGCCCAGGACAGGTTGGGGGTCGGTGGTTAGGGTATGTCCTGTGTACGCAGCCCAGCCCTTGGCACCATTCTGGGCAAACAGAAGGAGTCTAATGAATGCTTACTGCTCTATTTCTGGGAGAGGCAACAACAAGACTCAGCCACTAACCCACCAATGTGGCCGGCAGCATGCCTGGCGCTGGGAACGTGCAGGTGCACGCTCAGGGTACAGGACCATCCCCCCGGGGGAGCTCACGGGTATAATTGTGCCCTCCTGGTGACACAGCTGCACAGGAAATGGGAGCACAGCAGTGTGTCCGGCTGCCGTGGCGAAGGGCACTGAGCGAGGGGCTCCGAGACAATAAAGTGCTGTCCCACAGCTCAGAGGCCCGAAGCAGGGGCGGGGTGTGGGCAGGGGTTCCTCTGAGCACCTCTCCATTAGCTTTTGGGGCTTTGCCGGCAAACTTCAGGGCGCCTTGGCCCACGACACATGACCCGATGTCCGTCTTCATCTTCATGGGGCGTTCTGGGTCCACGTGTCCCCTCTGTATGAGGACATCAGTCACACTGGATCACAGGCTCCCCGGCTCCCACGTGACCTCAGCCCAACCACCTCCCTCTGCACGAAGCCCGTTTCCAAATGTTTCCACATGCTGGGGTGCTGGGGGTAGGACTTCAACGCAGGAATTTGGACACAAGTCAGCCCTTAACCCCATCGGAGTCTATGGAAGGGGGGCTCCACTCGGTGAGGCGCCAGGGTGACCTCCCGCAGGAAGGGGCTGGCAACCGGGGCCTGCAGGGGAGAAGCCAGAAGCAGTAGGAGCAGAGACACAGGAGGCAGGCCAGAAAAGTGAAAGAAGGCTTTGGCGGAGTCCTGAACAAACACGGGGGCCCCTGGGGATGCAATGAGGGGACCGCAGAGCAGACAGGGCCCCGAGGGCAAAGGGCACATTTGAGGCGGTTTCTGCTTTAGGAGCTGGGACCCCGAGCTCTCGCCCCTCACCCCACTCTGGCTCCTCCTCCCTTCTGTTGCCCACTTGCCCGGTCTGCCCGGGAGGACAGCTCACGTGCACCCCCAGGGGGCTCTGAGCCCAGAGGTCCCCCGGGAGAACCCCGAGGCTGGCTCTCTGCCTGGGGGGGGCGGGCGGGGGCAGCAGCACTAGGGCGCTCAGGCCCCCTGGGTCCTGGGCCCCGCCAGACCTCTGCCCTGTCCTCGGAGAGCCTTGCCCGGGGCCTCCCGTGCGGCCTGCCTCACAGCGGGCAAACATTTTTATCCATTCCCTGAAATTAAACTTCCCCATTTTTCATTATCAAATTCCGAGCTGGTGTCATCTCCCCCATGCCGGCGTGCCGTACTCGTTTACAGCGCCCAAGATTAATATTAGGTGTTTGTAAAAGGCGAATATTAGCTTCTCCCTTATATCTGTCAGAATTAATAACTTCCCCATCACAGATAACTCCAGGTCAATATTAGATTCGCAGATGAGGCTGGAAATAAAATGTATGGAAATATAACGTCTCATTTGTACATATTCAAAAGAGGCCCTTTCATTACTGAAATTCGGCGACA
The DNA here is from genome assembly GCF_023065955.2 of Ursus arctos. NCBI lineage: Eukaryota > Metazoa > Chordata > Mammalia > Carnivora > Ursidae > Ursus > Ursus arctos. The sequence goes on along the minus strand of NW_026622863.1, from coordinate 36,649,131 downwards.
ACTGTTCAAAGGTCAGAGGACTTTGTGGCCTGGAAACACCCACCATCTGGCCGGACCAGTCGCAAGCGAGGACAAATTGATGCCCCTCCACGGGGAGCCCGGGAGGACGCAGGGGCAGGCTCTGCCAGGGACTTTATAGGGCAGAGAGGGATAGAGAGCTTACCCGCCACCGTCCCAAGCTCACACTGGGACCGGAGCCAGGGCCCGGCGTGGGCGCGTCGCCAGTGGCCGCCGTCCATATGCCCTCCCCTCCTCTGTGCCAAATTGGGGGCACGAGGTCCCCTCCCTTCCCTCCAGCAGCCGGGTACTGGAGATGCAGGCAACAAGGGGTTAACAGCCAGTGCTGTGGAAGGACCCACCTTCTCCCAGAAAAGCCCTGCCACCCCCAGCCTCGCCCACCCAGTGGGGGGAAGCAGAAGCAGGCCTCTGAGACAGGCAGGCCAGCTCCCCGTTTGGCAATCGCTCATAAATCATAATTGACAAGCAGAATTTTTCCCTTGAGCAGCAAGGGTGCTTTATTTAGTTGTTTCTATTTTATCTGGTTGCAGGAGATGATGGTCCCCCCTCCTCACCACTTTGGCTGTTTCCCTTAATAATAAAACCCTCCAGAGGCCAGGGTGAGATCTGACTCCACGAGGCCCTCCCGCCCTGACGAAGGGCTATCTTGGGCCTCAGGCCCAGAAGTGGGAGGTTGGAGGGAACAGTACGAGTGACAAAGTGGTGGGACACACCAGCTCCAGGGGGGAGGGCCGCCGAGCCCTGCCCCTGCCTCTTCTGCAGTGGGGAGCCCGAAGGCACCCCTCTCCCTCAGCGAGGGGTCCTAGCACCCCGGGACCCCAAGCCCAGACAGACCGAGGAGGCGCACCCTCACTCACAAGGGAAGGGCATGGGCGGCCCGGACCGGCACAGCCCAGGCCACGCTACCCCTCTCCTTCACAGGACTGTGCTCAGAGGAAAGACCCAGAGGGGTCTCCACAGTCAACTAGATGGCACAGCTGGGACTTTCCTCTCCTCCAAGGTTGGGGGGGGTCAAGCGGCATGGGTCTCCAGTGCACCCCAGGCCCGTGAGACCGGCGCTGGCTTGGGGTTCCAAAGGGCAGAGAAGCAACCCTCCCCTCGAGGGGCCATGAAGAAAACCCGGGAAATCCCCCCCCCCACGGCCCAGCCCTCGGCCCTCCCCGGCGTGGGGAGACCTTTCTTTTCGGTGCTAAGAAACCCCTCTCCGGTTCCCATAAATGACTTAAGCTCTTCCCCATTAACAGGCTCCCTCCAGCTGGGCTGGCATTGAGGTCCCGGCTCAGGGGCCTGAGTCTTTGTGAGCGAGGGGCCCCTGCTCTGGGGAGGATGAAGGGGAAAGCCCTTTCTTTCTTTCTTCCTAAGCCCCTCAAACTCACAGTGACCCACAGTTAAATCCCCTTTAACAAGACTCACTTCCTCACCCAGCCAGTTAAAACTTCAAAAATAAACAAAGCCCAGAGCTGGCTTTTCCTGCAGCTTTGGAGGCTGGACTGGGGAGAAGCGGACAGGCGGCATAGACCCTTACCTGATGGGGGGCAGTATGCTGCCTTCTGAGATGGGGTGCGGGGCCTGGCACAACTGCCCGAAGCCCTCCGGAGAGCTGAGCCTCTGGGCTGGGCTGGGCAGCTCCAAGCAGGAGCCTGGGGCCACCTGAACCCCCTCTCCTGGCCATCCCGCTGTCTGTAGAGGCCTCCCCCCTAGGGGACACTCACACTCGGGATCCGTATGGGCAGCGAGCCAGGCCCTCCCTGCCTGACCCGTGCGTGAGCACTGGCCATCAGCAGACTTGTCCCACCCCTGCCACAGTGGCCTGGCGGGCCAGTGCTCCCCAAGATTGGGGGACTGAGGCACTGCAGCACTAGTGGGGGCTGGAAGAACCGTACCCCTCAGCAGGACAGACCCCGGGAACCCCTCACTCTCCCCAGAGCCAGACACAGTCCCAAAGCCATCTCTGTGCTCGCGAGCGGCAGCCACGGCCACCTGGGGCCACGGACATCACTGAGGGAGGCAAGTCCTGGAAGCTCCCCCGGGGGGCCCTGGGCTGGGAGCGAGGCTTGCCCAGGACCGTGCTCCCTCTGAAGCCTCTACGGGACCACCCTCCCTTGCCTCTTCCGAGAGCGGCCAACCGTCAGAGCAGCCAAAGAGCCAGAGGACGGCAGGAACGTAGTGGGGCTCCACCCACGTCCCGTGGCCACTGTGCGAGATCTGCAGGCCTCGTCAGGACCCTGGGCCCTGTGCGTCTGCTCCCCCTCCCACAGCCCTCTTGCCCTGCCCTGGGCCTCACACAGAAAATCCCTGCTAAAACAAAACAAAACAAAACAAACAAACAAAAAAACCCAACACCCACATACTCTCTCTGCTCTACCCTGGGATATAAGCCCATCCCTCCACCCATCTGTCCATCCGTCCATCCATCCTCCCCAAATATCTATTGAACATTTGCTGCATTTAAGACAGCACTCTGAACACAGAGGACACAGAAGCCGCCATGACAACTAAAGGCTTAACGCCAGCACACCTGCCACGGGATGAACTCTTTGCTCACTCTACTGGGGAAAACCAGAGGCCTGGCCTGTTTGCTTGGTGGTCAGGGGTGCCTTCTTGGAGGAGGTGACGTTTAGGCCAAGTTGGTGATACAATGGCTCAGGAAAGAACCTCAGGCCAGGGGACAAAGCCCAGAGTTGCAAAGTAGGTAGTGTGTTTTAGAAAACAGCAGGACAGCAAGTAGGACAGTTTATTAAGGAAGAGGCCAGTGTCTCTTCCCAAGACTGCTCCCATTCGCCCATACCTACCTCCTACCAGAGACGCCCAGGTGGGCTGCCGTGAGCTCTGGCCCGCCCCTGCGCAGTCCCCAAAGGGCCCTTGTGCCACCAGGAAGAGTAGCTAGGGTCCTTGGGGCCATCGAGTGGGGAGAGGAGATCCCATGTAACCTGGGGTGCCGACAGCCTCTGGACAACCCACAAGAACCTGGCTATGGGCACCCCTGAGCGTCCCCAACTGGCATGCGGCACCAATTTCCTGAGGGTGCAGGAACGGAATGCCACTGGCTACGTGGCTTGGACAACAGACATGCATTGTCTCACGGAGCTGGAGGCCCAAGGTCAAGGTGTCGGCCCAGCTTGTCCTTCAGAGGGCTTGCTCCAGGCTTCGTCTTCCCCCCTTTCATATCTGTGTCCAGATGTCCCCCTTTTATGTGGCCACGAGTCACATTGGATTAGGGCCTCGCCCTGCACGGGGGGCGGGGGGGGCTCATCTTACCTAATCACGCCTGCAATAACCCTTGTTCCAAATAAGGTCACTGTCTGAGGTACTGGGCACTTCGATTGGGGGTGGAGACATAATCCAACCCCCAACACACAGGGTCCAGGGAAGTTTGCCTTATCTGGCTTATCCCTCGGGGAGCCTGGCATCATTCGCTCCTCGCTGAGTGCCAGTGGGTGGGGGAGGGTTATCTCTGTTTCTCCCCTCACTGACCCGCAAGTTCCCAGGGGCCAGGCTTGGGTCTCACTCGCCCACCACTGTATCTCCAGGGTCTGGCACTGAGGGGCCTGCTACATGTCTATCAGATGAAGGAAGGTGGAGAACACAAGTTGTGCAGTCTCAGGGCTCCCACCCTCCCCGGCAGTCACCAGAACATGTCGAGTGGGACCTGATTGGGAACTCAGGCCCCCTGCCATACCCATTCAGCTTGGTTGGGTTTGGGGTCCTTTTTTCCAGGTGGACCCATCTCATCAGCCAGCTGAGGTGTGAGAGCCACTCTTTCCTGGCAGCTGGTGAGATGGGGGGTTTGCTTGCCACACACCACCACCCGTGGCTCATACGCATCCATTCTCCTGGCCAGAGAGTGGTAACCAAACTGCAAACACTCTTGGCTGTCCCCCAGCCTCTGGCACCCAGTCACCAAGACCCTCAGAAGGTCATATTCCAGTGTGTGAACTCTTGGGAGCAATGGGTGGATGGATGGATGGATGGATGGATGGATGGATGGATGGATAGTGGTTGAAGGGATGGGTGGATGGATGGATGGATGGATGGATAGTGGTTGAAGGGATTGGTAGATGGATGGATGGATAGTGGTTGAAGGGATGGGTGGATGAATAGATGGATGGGTGGATGGGTGGATGGATAGTGGTTGAAGGGATGGGTGGATGGATGGATGGATGGATGGATAGTGGTTGAAGGGATGGGTGGATGGATGGATGGATGGATAGGTGGATGGGTGGATGGATGGATGGATGGATAGTGGTCGAAGGGATGGATTGTTGGATGGGTGGATGGATGGATAGTGGATGGAGGCATGGATGGGTGGATGGGGAGGGGGAGGGGGGAAGTCATTAAACTCGGCCAGACTCCTCTTCTTGCTTTATCTTCCCAATACTTTGCCATGTGAGCAATAGAATGAAGCCCATAGCTTTGCCCAGCATTCCAAGTCTGGCCATTCCATGGCCTGTCCTCCCCTGTTGTTCTCCAGGATCCCTCTGCCTCACCGGGTTGGACCTGCTATCTTTGCCCCCTACACACTTCCATATCTTATTAACTGCCACCCTGCCATCCTGGGGGACACTAGCACCCCTCCTCCCCTCTTGGAAGTCTCTCTTCTCCCAAGGCCTGGTGGACAGTGGATGGCCTGCAGCACACCGTGAGGCCTGCTCCTGAGGTCCCTGAGCTGCTGTTTGCTACCCATCTAAAGCAGACAAAATGCTATCTCCTGGCTCACCCTGCAAAGAGTGGGAGGGTGCGGTGCAGAGCGGGGCCCACCCCACTGTGGGTGCACAGCGGCTCTGATGGTAGCCATCCTTGTAAACACCCACCATCGCCCTTGGTGGCAAAGCTGGCTGTCACCTAACTCCAAGCTCCAGGGTGCTTCTCTGAGTCCTCCTATCAGCCACATGGATGCATCTGGGCTCCAGGTGACGGTCTGAGCCCAGGTTGGGCAAGAGGAAATGTTGGGAAAGGTTGAAAATGGGACTCTCCGCCCAACTCTGTCCACGAACCAGGACCTAGCTGGGACTCCCACCCCTTAGCTCCTCCTGGAAGCCTGTTCTGACCGCTGCAGATGTCAGCCAGCACGGCCCCATCACCTCCTCTTAGCTATCTCCCTGCCCTAGCGTCACTAACTCGTGTCCCTGGGTGAAAGCCCAGTGGCTGGCTCCACCTGCTCCTTCATTTATATCCCCCAGGCTCAGCCTAGCTCAGGAGGGTGTGCAATCATTACGGCTTCGGTAGGATTGATTGCATGAGGCTGGAGGGCTTCAGGAAGAGTAAGATTTCCGGGACAAGGGTAGAAAATCAGGCATGACAAATGTGTGACCTGCTTTGGGGAAGCCCCCTCTCCCCCTCCAACCCCCAACCCTCCATCATTCCTCTTCTTCAGGTAATAGTTCACGCTGTGTGGTTGGGAGGTTCCATGACCCAGGATTAACCAATCAGAGCACCATATCACCCTGGCCAGTGACTGGCTTGGGGAAGGACACATGTGACTTTTACAGGAGCAGTTGTCCTTGGGTTGCTAAGGTGATAGACGCTGATGTTGCTGTGGAGAATGAAGCCAATGCAGAGGAAAACAGAGCTAAGAATGTTCAGGAAAAAACAGAACCTTAGTTTCACTGTTCAGGAGCCTTGATCCAGCCATGCCTGAAGGCAACATAGTACATGAACCAATATAGTCCCCTTTTTGGTAAAGGCCCAAAGTTGGGTTTATGTCGCTTACAACCAGACTCCTGGAACCATGAGAGACCCTAGGGCCAGCGTCACTCCTGTCCTCTGGGATCTGGGCCCTCCCAAATGGCCATGGCCTTCTTCAATCTTGAGCGTAATACCAGTCCCACAGGAAGTCTGGCTGGCCGCCTCAGCCCCAACACTGCTTCCTCTAGTTCCCCTGTCTCCTGCTACCCCATGCTTATCTGGGGCAGCTGTGCATTTCCACGCAGGAGTGTGAGTTGTCCCCGCCGCCCCTTGACACGTGGTGTCGGAGCTGAGAGGTGGCCATCTCGCTGGGCTCCACCGACAGTGTGCTCCTTCCCTCTCTTCCCAGGGCTTGCCCTGCCTTCTCGGGATGGCTGCATTTTCATATCACACATTCTGTGGTCTCTGTGACCTTTCAGGCACATTTACTCCTGGCACGCTGGCCAAATGACAGGCCCTCCCTCAGAGACACCCGGGTCAATGCCCAATATCGACAGCACCTGCCCTCCTCCTCCTCCTCCTCCACCTCCCCCTCCTCCTCGTCCTCCTCCTTGGCACCAGGCCGCCCCAACACCCATCTCCCACATCCCTCCTCCACGCCCCCGGCCCCCAAGGCCCGAGCACAGGGGGAGGGCTCCCTGCAGGCCAGCCGCTGGCCCTCGTCATTTCTGCAGGAACTTTCCTGTCCTCGGAGCCCCCCGTGGAACGCGGGCCGAGGAGCTGCGGCTGCCCCAGAGGGCGGAGGGCGCGACCCCAAGGCCCACGGGCCCCCGCCGCATCTCGGGCAGTCCCCCCCCCCCCCCGCGAGCCCCCAGGGCCCGTGCTCCTGCCAGGGCCCTGCACAGCCGGCCGCCCACCTCCTGGGGGGCAACTCAGCACAATGGGCTTGGCGGCCCTGCCGCTTCCCCGGCGGATGTGATGGCAAATAGCAGGCGCTTGGCATATCTTCGGGATTTCTGAGCATAACAGAAATGTCAGGCGGGTTTTAATGAAAGGCTGTGTGCTTCTCGGGGATTGGCAGGCCGACACAGAATCCTAATTTTCAGATGGCTTGTTCTCAGGGCTCTCAGCACCAGGGGCCAGAGCTGAGGGGAGCCCCCAAAGTCCCCTGGGGGGGAGCCTAGGTCATCCCCCCATTTGCAGGAGCAGCCGCCCCACAGCCCTTCAGGGATCTGTCCCTGGGTGCTGAGTCCTGATTTAGAAACCAGATTATTTCTCTTCCTCACCCGCAGCCATTGGACACCTGCCTTTTGCCTACACTGTGTGAGCAACGCGTGGCGAGGGGGTGGCGTCCGTCCCCTCAGCTGACGTCAGGACGACGGCGGGAGCACAGCCGGCGCCCTGGGCAGGTGCCATACGGGCGGGGGCTGGGCAGGACAGCCCGTGGAGGCTGCCGGCTTCACCCTTAAAGGGAAACCCCGCTTTCCTGGCCAGCTCCAGGGAGTCAGGGGACCCCGGCCAAGGTGCCAGGCACCAGGGACAGGCCAGCTACCCTCGGCACGTGGGGTGATTGGCATGTTCTGGAGAGAGCGCCTTGCCCTTCGGTGAGCCCTGCTGGCACCTGGGCCAGGGCGGCCCTCCGTGCTGGTGAGACACTGCTGAGCTAGACAGACAAGACAGGCTGGAGGGATCGGAGCCCACCCACCATCCAGCGCCACCCCTCCCCGTCCTTGCACAACCGACTCACTCAATTTGCCGCGCACATGCCACTTTGTCCCCTGCCTTCTGATGAGCTAACAGACTGTCCCAGTCCTGTCCCCCCCCACCCCAGGAAAGTCCCTGGACCCTGTTCCCCAGAGCTCTGAGTAGGTTTGGAGGAACACAGCCCTCAAACAAGTAAACCACTGAGCTGGACGGTGGTCCCTGCCAGAAGGAAGGGCAGGATGGTGTGGGAGGGAGCCGGGGAGGGCCAGGGGATGGATGACACAGGGGCTTGGCAGGGCTTCTGGGAGGGGTGAGAGGCACCCTCAGTCAGTGGGCACTTGGAGGGGACCCCCGGGTAGGGGGATATTGGGCTCTCCCTGCCTGCAGCTGGCCCCTCACTCAGACCTCCAGGCCTGGGTGGCTCTGTGTCCCTTTTGACATGGAGACAATGCGCAGCCCCCAACACCTTTGGTTTGGCAAGCACAGTCACTAAGAGAGAAGAAGAGAGAGGGAGGGCATCTGGCGGCCCTAGGCAGGCAGGGATCCACGCTGCTGGCCACAGGCCTCCCCACGCCCACCCAGGCCATACGCTTCACAGCCACGGCTCTGAAGCCGCTCGGTCCCATCCCTTCCCTCTGACAGGCAGAGCCAAGCTTGGAACGCACAGCCAGGATCTCCAGATCTTACCAAGAAACCTGAGCTAAGAGAGGCCCCCACTCCCCTGAGCCAGGGGGCAAGACAGAGCATGGAGTCCAGGGACACCAGCAGTGGCACAATCCCTGAGGGCTTGCTGTAGGAGGTTGGCTCTGTTGGGCCTCCACAGAGGAGGGCAGGATTTAGATGGGGATGGCGGGAATGAGGCAAGGCCAGTGCAGGGACTGCGTGGCGGGGGCAGGGGGTGAGAACCGGGTCCTTCCTGCCGGCTGGGAGAGTGGGTGCTTGGCAGGCCTGTGACTCAGGAGACACAGGTAAGGACTGTGGATGCCTGAGTGGGCAGAGCCAGTCCCGCTGCGCCCCCACCAAGGAACCGAGGACGCTTGGGAGCTGAGGGTTGGGTTCAGGTGGGGAAAGCGGAGGGGTGGACCTGAGGGATTCTAGAGGTGACCTGCCTATGGTCACTGCGGGGGCAGCGAGGGGTGGGGAGGTGGCACAGTCACCGAGCATCACATCACGAGCCCCCAGGTCTCTTCTCTGGGAAGCTTCCAGGTCCTGCCCTGCCACCTCTCACCTCAGCCTCCTCCCGGCCACTTGGGCCTCCTGTCAGCTCCTCGAATGCGCTGGGCTGCCTCCCAGGCTGCTGTGCCTGCCAGGATGCCTTTCAGCTCCCGGCCTGGCCAACTCCCGGCCCTTTGACTCTGGCTCAGATGCTTCTGCAGGAAGCCTTTGCTCTGGGTGAGGTCAGACCCCCTGCTGGCCATTCCAAAGAGTTGGGCGGGGAGGCAGTGGGGGAGGGGGGGAGTCCCTGAAACTCCTTACTACTTATGTGTGCAACTTTGGCCGTCACCCTGCTGGATTGTGAACGCTTGGAAAGCGGGAGCCATGCGGTGCCCTGGACACAGCCCAGGACTGGCCTGTTGAGGCATTCAGTTAGGGAGTGTGAGGGGCAAGTGGGGGAGCACCTCTCTGGTGCTCCCCACCACTGGGAGGGACTTCCATCCACAGGTCTGTCCCTTCCACCAGGTGGGGAGCCCTCTGTGAGCTGGCTGGAGTCCGGCCCTCCTCTGTGGCCGAGGACGCAGCCCCTGGCTCGTGGCTTGGTTGACTGATGGAAGGAGGGAGGGAGAAAGGAAGGGAGGAAGGGAGGAAAGAAGGGAGGAAGGGAGGGAGGAAGGGAGGAAAGAAGGAAGGAAGGAAGGAAGGAAGGAAGGAAGGAAGGAAGGAAGGAAGGGAGGAAGGAGGAAGGGAGGAAGGGAGGAAGGAGGAAGGGAGGAAGGAGGAAGGGAGGAAGGGGGAAAGAAAGAGGGGTTAAGTGAGCTCTCCGCCAGCGCCCCCTCCACTCTGCAGCCTCTGCCCCCAGGGCGGGTCATCAGGGAAGGACCTGGAGCGCAGCAGGGTGTGGGACCTGGGGGCTCCTCTTGAGCCGCACAATTCTGAAGCCCGCTCTGCTCAAGGAACTCCACAAATAACCCCAAAGAGGAGCAGAGATCAATGCACTGCCCTATTGACGAAACCCCAGCCGTAATGCAGATATTTCTCACATTTTTATTGTGTTCATGTATGTTGATTCATAGTGGTTTTGTCAATAAAAAAACACCGCACAAAGTCTTACAGTAAAACTATCACCAAAAATTATTTATTGCCACGATAACAGCAAATTATATATTGAAGGAGATTTGTGACGGTGGGTTGGACAGAACGCCAGAGACAGAGGCCGATGGCTTCCGGGGCCAAGGTGAGGGTCCCTCTGAAACCAGCTATGGTAGGCCTTGTTCCACGGTCACCTGACCACACCGTCCTCAGCAGGGGCTCAGCGCCCCACCCCCAGGAGCACAAGCGGGGGGCGGTGAGAGCCGGGGCAGTGTTCCTGAACACAAGGGAGAAGGTGATGGGTGCAGGCACCCCAAAGCGGGAGAGGTCAGTTTTGACGCGGTGGGCCAGGAAGATGTCCTCAGAGAGGGAAAACTGGGCCACCTCTTGACGATTAGGTGGGTTCGTATGTTCACCTCCATCAGCAGGAGCAAAAGCTTGAAGGCGAGACAATGAGTACCACGTTCAGAGAACAAGGGGGCAGCACGCACCTGGTGCATTTCAACACGTGACTGGGGACCGTGGGGCGACCCTGGGCCCACGGCACCGACGTGAGCCTCAGTTTCCCGCCGTCTGCTGGTCTAGTCGATCAATGAAAGCGGTTTTGTACATTTCTCTCTCAGAATATTTACTCCCCGGGTCTGGTATTTCACGGGCAAAGTATAAATTGTGGAGGTGGCACAAACTATAAAAGCAAGCTTTTCTTTTAAAATATAAATGTGCCAGAGGTGCAGAGAGCGGAGGGGTGGGGGGACCTTAGATCATTAGTGGCTCCTGCCTGTCTTACTGACAATAATTGGTGGGCGGGGAGCCGGCCGCGGGCTGGGCGGCGGGAGCGGTGGGCGGGCCGGTGCCGCGAGGGTAAATGGCACCCGGGCCAGCGGAGGCAGAGAGCTCGGCGGGGAGTGGAGGGGAGGGGGCGCCTTCTCCACAGCCAGGCTGGCTATTTGGGGCAATTAACAAGGGGGCAGGGATACATTTTTTTTTTTCCTGGAATGTCTGCTTGGGGGCCAGGAATTTATACTTACACCAATTGGTGGGGTAAGTGGGAAAGAATATGTTTAAAAAAAAAAAAAAATCAGTGGAAGATTCCTGCTCCGTACTGGCAGCCCTTTCCCTGCACATCTTTCTCTTTATGCGGTTTTGTCTCAGTGATTTGAGCATGTTCTAATTTTGTCATTCAAGCCATCTGACTTTCACTGCTCTATACAAACAAAACCTAATTTAGTCTGAGATGTTTTAAGTCATAACAATGACGGATGGCCAGGGTTCAGGTGTGGTGAAATATTTAAATACCTAGTCTATATTTTTCTGATATAAAGACAGGCAGCTTTTTGTACTCTGATTAATTATGATTTTGCATTCCAGAAAAAAAAATAGCTTTTTCTATTCTACATTATTAATTGGTTATTTAATTAGGAATTCTCCAAGCTTCAGATGTTGGGAAGCTAAATCTGTGAGTGGGTTTAAAAAAAGCCGAGCTCCATCCTGTTGCCTTTTTGTATCTTATGAAGGTCACAATAAGACGTGATTGTTTGGCATAGCGGCAGTGAATTATGCCACCCAGACAAGCTTTTAACCTATGTGCCTTCACTCTGACTGAGACACACGGGCATGTGCTCTCTTTAAACTGTTCTCTATTGAAGAGGATTCAATCACCATAATGAATCTGAGGCCAGGCAGCAATCTTCCGCACTGAAAGAATTTCTAAAAGATTGTGGAATTTGTAAAACGAACAGCTCGCAGACTAAATGGCTGTGTGGGTGAATCAATTATTGCAAGGCCCCAAGTAGTCATAATATTTAGTACATATCATAGAGTGTTTCAGGTACAATAAGATATGCTCGTTTTTCCCCGTTCCTGCTGGAAGTGGTCCCGGATGCCTGCAAACAACCCCAGCGGATCGCGCCATCCCGCGAGAGCCGGGTCAAGCCGACCGCGTCCACACACACCCAGGCGCGGACAAGCCGGGCGTGGGCTCGTCGGGCGCGGCGGGGTGGAGGCTGGGGTCTGGGGAGCAAGGGGGTGGCTGAAGTGCCCCCCGCCTCCCATCGAGTCCACCGCACCAGCCCACAGAGATGCTAAGTTGCCAGTTCTCTTTTTTAGAGCCTGGTTTTGAACCGTTTCCTTATTAATACAATAATTATTTTTCCCTGACAGCACCATTTATAACCATCTACTCTGTGTCCAACTAGCCCTGTTTTCATTAATCAATGGACATGGAGACGACTGTCATCACCTCTCTGGATTATGACTTATCGGCCTCGTGCAGGCTCCCTTCGCGTGGACACGAATTGGGTGAGGACAGAGCCTTTTTGGCTCCTGATGGGGAAGCTTCTGCCAGAGTCCTGGGTCCTGCCGGAGGCCCTCTGCTTCAGAGAAGGTCAGGGAATCCCCAAGGGAGTCCAGAAAAGTGGGCCCACGATGCTTTAAGGCATCGCAAGCCACTGTAAGAGGCAGTGTCCCCCCCGCCCCCAGCACTATGGGGAAGGCTGCCTGGGACCCAAGGGGAGCTTAGAACCCTGCCTGGTGTCATCAGGCAAGAGTCCCCAGTTGTTGGAATATGTGAGAAAACTGATGACAAGGCTAAGAACGTGTTGAAGGGGGACACCCCCGGGGTTTGGGCTGGGGCAGGGCCCCACAGGGGCCGCCCTAGAATGGAGCTGGGGGATCCCCCACATGCGGTCCCTCAGGGCCTTCCATTAGCAGTGCAGTGACCACTCTCCTCTCACGGGCGTCGTGTCCTAGAGGGAACACGCAGCATGCATTCCACTGTCACTCAAAGCCCCAGATGTGGCATTGCCGTCCATGCCCTCACGCGTGTTCCCTGGATAACTCTTGCCACTTGGAAGGCCACCAAGCCACAACTGCAGGGGTGGAAACCTGTGCTCCACGATGATCTGTAGCCCCGCTTTGCCGCCATGGCTGCGCATTGGTCACAGACACGCTGACGACGTTGTGGCTTACCCCTCTCAGCGGATAAGCAGATAAGAAAATCTCCCAGATAGTTCTCAACTCCATGCCGGTCTTTCCTCTAGGGAATGTTGCTGATAGAGAGCAAAGAAGTTACCCTTTTTTTTTTTTTTTTTTTTTTTACTTAAAAGGAAGGCTGCCAGTAGGCTGCAGAGCCAGGACCCCAGCCTGGATCTCAGGAACCCTTTCTTCCTGCCACGGGGCACCTCCTGGCTGGGTGCTCCTCCCCTAACCAGGTCCTCCTCGGATCAGCAGGGCACCCACGGCTCCGCCTCCAAGAGGAGCAGACGCTGTCTTCCCAAATGGACCCAGCGCAGAGCTCCCTCACTAGCTCACTCAGGCAGCAGCAAATGGGCCCGACATTCCATTCTGAAGCATCCTCTGAGGCAAGCTCTCCATCACCTCCTTCTCACACTCTGCTGAGGGACAAAGGGAATAAACAGAACGAGCTTGGAGAGCTACGTGGCCAAAAGATCCGTGGATAGGGAAGATCAAGCGCCTGGGAAGAAGTCTCACAAACTACGTTTATAACCTCTACAGGAAGAATTACAGGACTTGGCTGTGAGCTCTTAGAGATGCCTCAACTAAACAGAGAAATGTACCATACTCATGGATAGGAAAGTGTAACATTGCATAGATGTCACTTCTCCCCATCTGTTGATTCACTTCTAGTCCATTCCATGTCCTAACGGGGACTTTCAAGGAAACTTGTTAAAGGATATGGAAGAATAAGAAGCCAAAAATAGCCAAGATACTTCTGCAGGCGAAGAGTAGAGAGGAAGGACCGTCAGCACTCTGTGTGAAGCTATAGGAATTCAGGCAGTGTAGTAATAATGCATGGAGAGACAAACCCACCAGAGAATCAGGGAGCCCAGAAACAGAACCTCACACTTAGGGACATGGTCTTTGGTGCATGACAAACGTCATGTCAGAACAGCAGAGAACCAAAGGACCTGTCAAATAGACGAAGTTGAGGGAAAAAATGATGAGCTGTCTGCAAATAGCAGAAATGGTATCTTCTCACACCATGTTGGAAAACATGTCTGGATGGATTAAAGACCTAAATACTAAAAACAGAACTTTAAATATCTTAGTAGAAAATATGTTTAAATGTCACTTAGAGCTCAGGGTAGGAACAGATTTCCTTTAACAAACATCAGTGACTAGAGAGAAAAAGATGAATACATTTGACCATATTAAAATTAAGATTTTTTTTTAAATTAAGAATTTTATATTATTTGAGATATTATATATCAAAAGACAACTTTGAAAAAGACAACTGACAAAACTTAGTATCACCAACGTACTGAACTACATTATCTACAAGAGCGTAAGCAACCCAATGGAAAATAGCCAAAAGACATAAATAGACATTTCACAAAAGAGTAAATAAATACGGCAAATATGTTTATATTAAGAGAAGATGCCACAGACTGAATGTCTGTGTCCCTCCAAAAGGTGCGCATTGAAACCTAATGCCCCACATCATGATATTGGAGGCGGGGTGCTTGGGAGGTGATGAGGTCATGAGGGTGGGGGCCCACGTGAAGGGGATTGGTGTCCTTATGAGAAGACACAGGGGAAAGATGACCTCTCTCCTTTCACCACGGGAGAACTGACACAGCGAGAAGGCAGCCTTCTGCAAACTAGGAAGAAGGCCCTCACCTGGCCAGAGGCCAGATCCACCAGCACGTGGTCTTGGACTTCCCAGCCTCCAGCCTGCGAGAAATACAGGTCTATTGTTTAAGCCCCCCTGCCCAAGCAGAGACAGATCGACGTCATTGGTGGTCAGGGACATGCAATCCAGACCATAATGAGACACAATTTTATATCTATTTGACGGACAAAGAGTAAGAGTTTAATAACACCGAGTGAGTGCTGGAGAGGACATTGTTGGGGAAGCAATCCCTTTAGGAAAACAACTTGTCATCATCTCCTGATGTTGAATATTCACGGTAATTCTACTCCTAGGTGTGTATCTCCCAGGGAAAGTCCTGCACACGTATAAAAGGAGACACATGCAAGAAAGTTAGTACCAACGCTATTCACTGCGTCGAGACCCTGGAAACAACCCACATGCTCATCAGTGAACCATGTTGAGACGCAACAATGTGGAAGACTCAGTAATCGAGTATTAATGTGAAAACTAAGTCGCCACGCGTGATGTCTAGGATGGCACCCTCTGAAAGTTCAAAACAACAAAATAAAATATTTGATTTTACGAGGACAATACAGGGAAGCGAAGGAATGAACAGAGTATCGAGAAGATAATTACCTTGGGTGAGGGCGGTGGGGATTTAGGGGGAGTCTTAGATTACTGTCAAGGTTTTAGGTTGTGTTTTGGATGGGGGGGTGCTCATGTCATTTCAAATATCACTTAGACAAGGACACCACGTACGGGTCCGAGGATGAGTGTGTATGAACCAAGGACTGTGACAGATCCATTCTAGGTATGCAGTTTTGCAGAAATGTATCTGCTTTGGTCTAGCAATTCCCCACGCAGGCGCTGACCCAAAGGAAAAGAACCAGGTGTGTGTGTGAAGAGCTGTGTCCAGAGCTGTTCAGGATCCGCTCGTTTCTCATAGCAGAAAACTCCAAAGAACATGAATGTCCAACAATAGGCGATTGCCAGAATAATCACAAAGGGCCATCATGATGAGATGCTACAGAAATTTTGAGAAGTGAGGTGAGACGTGCATCCATTCACTGCAGGGGGGAAACTGAAATGTCGTGCGGCAGAACAACTACAACTCTCATAACGAGGTGAGAGTACAGGTGACGTTTGAGGTGATTCTAAAATGTAAGAGATAATAAAAGAAACGGTACCACAGCTGGCGCGTGGAGAGCCCTCTTGTGCAGATATCGAAAGGGTTATTGCCTCATACTGGCCTAGGGGACATGCTTGTTTATCATTTTAATGGTTTATATTTTATATTTTAAAACTTAAAAGCTGTGTGTACTGCAGACATTTGGGGAAGAGAGAGAAAGGGATAAATAGATGCCCCAGAATCCCTCTAACATTGACGTTCTTCCTTCTGGTTTTTTTTGTCATTACTGTTAAGTTAATTTTATGTATTCACTTGCTAGGCCACGGTGCCCAGTTTTTGGTCAAATGCCAGCCTAGGTGTTGTTTTGAAGGTATTTTTTAGATTAACATTTAAACCAGTAGATTTTGAGTAAAGCAGATTACTCTCCATAAGGTGGGTGGGCCTCATCCAATCAGTTGAAGGCCTTAAGAGAAAAATCCCGGGGTCCCCCAAGGAGGAGGGAATTCTGCCTCCAGACAACCCTCATATTCAAGATGCAACATCAACTTTTACCTGGATCTCCAGATTTGGGGGCTTGCCAGCCCCAACAATTGCATGAGCCAATTCCTTAAAATAACCGCCCTTCTCTCATTCTCCACACGCATACACACGTGTGTGTACATACATCCTATTGGTTCTGTTTCTCTACAAAACAGGGCTTTCATACAACATGGAGTACATCACGAGCATTAACCAACACTATTTAAAAAGTCCCTACAAGCCATTTTAATAGCCACACATCATATTTTCATAATTCATTCTTAACTAGTTCCTGATTATCAGACACTTGGATTTTCCCAATATTTCACTATTGTATGTAATGTTGCAACTAGCGGGCTGGGTTATACTCTGTCAACCTAGTTTTGAGAGACCTAGTGAACACACATCACATTCGTAGGCAGGCCCAGTGTTTGTGCTTTAGACCTGGTTTGACCCCGTTGGGCAGGGGCGTCATCTCTTCACCGGCAGCAGGGTGCCTTTCCGGCCACTCATCTCTGCCTCCTTGGCTGCCACCAGGCCGGCCCCCTGAGCTTGCCCCTGCGGAGCGGGTGTGCCTGGCCCCTGCTGCAGCACCCCTCAGCCCCAGGTTCCCCCCTGGAGCCCCACCTCCACCAGGACCTCCCTTCTGGCATCGCCCCATCCTCTGTCCTCCCTCGGGCCTCCACGGCTTCCTGTCTGCTCTCGCGGACACAGGCTGCCTCCCAGACACAGGGAAGGGCCACGGCCCCCCTTTCTCGCCGGCGTCCCTCCGTGCCAGCCTGTGAATGCCGTGCGAGCGGAGTCCAGGCTGGTCTGGACGGACGAGGGAGCTCCCAGGAGAGGTTGGCCTGAGTCTTGACACAGAAGCAAGAGCGGCGAGCGCCCTGCTGGGTTCTCCAGGGTGCAGTGCGTTTCCTGAAGGCCCTGCGTGGCCTGCTCTTTTCCAGGACGCGGGGTCCCTGAGCACCCACCTCTTCGCAGGCTCCCGCAACTCCTTCACTTTACGGCCGTCCTCACCCTGCACCCAAGCCGGCCGTGGAGGACTACGCTGCCCTGGCTGCCCCTCGTGTCAGCGAGCCCCCTACTTCCAACCACAACATGTATATTCAGTTAGTTCCCTCGGTCTCCATTCTTGTAGCGTCTACACAACCCAAATGACAGTGACAACAGTCTCCTGGTCTCCCCGCTTCCACGCCCAGCCTCCCACTATCCGAAGGGAGCAGACCCAGTGATTTTCTTTAAATGGGAGTCTGACCCAGTCGCTGTCCTGCTCAGAACCCTTGGAACCTTCCCACTGGCCCGAGACTAATCCCATCCTCAGCAAGCAGGAGGCTGCTGACCCGCCAGACACACCTATGCCCTCCCTCTCCCCCCCCCCACCTAACCCCCAGCCAGGCGTGCCTGCCTCAGGGCCTTGGCACTGGCTGTCCCCTCCTAGTGGGACAGCTACTCCCCAAGGCTCCCACTACTCATCCTTCAGATCTCTGAGCTGCCGCCCCATCCTGCACAGTTTCCTGACCCCCGGCCCCTCCCAGTTTCTCTCCGGGCCCACTGTAGATTGATGCGCTTGATTTTCTCACTAGACCGACTCAAAGTTCCATGAAGGCAGTGCCCAGACCCATCTTGCTTACTAGTCGGTCCCCGGCACCCACCACATATAGGGGCTCAAGAGAGACTTTGGACTAAACAAATGTCAGGGACCCAAGCCCAGAGAAGCAGCATCCGCCTAGGGGCAGGAAAGCCACACATGCAGGCACCGTGTCACCGGCGCCCCTCTCCACTCAATGTTCAGCCTTGATGGGGAAAAGGAAGCACATCAGGGCACATGGGGCACTGCCCAGCAATCAGAAGGAGACGGTGGAGGCAAAATGCATATTCTGGTTCAAAAAAATGTCTGGCCTCCAGCCCCCTCCAGAATATCTCTCGTTTCCTTCCCCCAGGTGTGCCCCTCTCTCCCCCCTCCGGTCTCCCAGGACCTGATGAGCTGCAGGTGCAGGTGTTGGTCACCTGGGGCATCTCTGGGCCGGGCAGCCAGCGGTGGGTGCGGACAGAGGCCACAGGCCCTAGACTTACTCCGACAGTCAGGGGGGCAGCCGGAGGAGGAGATCGGCATGCAGACGGCTAGATTTCTGTTTAGACGGACCAGGAGAAAGGGGGTGCATGAGCAGCTGTGGGCCAGCAAGGGGCACAGCTAGAAATTCTGAGCCTTTCCTTCCATGGACTCCTCCTCCCTTCTAACCAGGCAACCTGCAGCTCCCCTCCCCGGCCGACCTCGAGCGCTAGAGGGAGGTCTCCAGACTGCACACTGGGGGCTCGGGAAAGCTTTTCCTGCTCCAAGTCTCCGAGCCTCCGTTCACCAAAGGCCTTGTGACGCCCGGCCGCCAGTCCGCAAGGAGGTGGTGATGGGACAGAGAAGGCAAAGTCACTGGATCAAGGAAATAGGACCAAAGCAAGTCTTCAAAGGGCCACTCCAGCCAGGGAAGGTCAACAGTCCCCATCTTCCCAGCGAGCGCCACACCATCTCCTGCATCCTTCCCCCGCCACACAGCCTTCCACATGTGCTACCCCGATGTCTGCAATGAGGACAAGGACACCCTGCCCAAGGGCCCACCAGCCAGAGAAGGGCTCGGCCAGGCAGGGGGTGTGAGCCAGGCTTTACGCACAGCGAAGGGGCGGCTCCACCTATCCAAAGAAGTGAAACTCCCCAAAGCCTTTCTCTAGCTTTCTCGCTGACAGCACCAAAGCACAGAAAGATAAAGACATTTCCCCCATGGGCATGGAAATGAAGTTCCCCCCCAAAGAACATAAGCCAGATAACCTTTTCTAGGGCGCTGTCAGTCACCACCTCGGCCCCTTCTCCCTGGGACTTCCTCGGAGTAATATACACCCAGTACTGATTTCCTTACAATTCAGAAGCGGTAGAGGGAACCTGTTTTCCGGAGGGATTCTGGACATGCTCGCGCGGCAAGCGTGTGCCGTTGGTCCCCTCGGCGCTGGGACCCCAGGCTCCTCACCCCCACACATGCCCGGGACACACACTTGTTTATACGGAGCTACAGCTCGCTCTTGATTGCACAGCAGTGCAGCCTGCTGATGAGCTCTGCTGTTGACATTTCAGCATTAGCTGGCTTTTGTCAATTGTGGCAGCCTAAGAAATTCTATCTTAAGGGCTGCTCTTTATTAAATTTGCAAGATACAAAACTGACTGACAAATAGTCTCCTTTCCCTTTGCAAATGCATAAATATTGGTCAGTGAACCTCAAGTAATTAAAATGTTCTAAATTTAAACAAAAATGTAATTGCCAGAGAGTTTTGCAACGACAGGGGTATCCTCTATTTGGCTTCACGCAACATTTTCTTAATATTTTTTAACATTTATCAGCGCGCAGATCTTTGGGGGATTAGAGTGGGAGGAGAAAGCAGAGGAAAGAACATTTACACGAGCCTCCTTGTTCTGTTTTACCAAACTTTGTCACCGAATCTTCTATGCAACTCTTTTATGTGCTGTTGGTGACATAATCCTGCTTTTTTTCTTTTACCAGCCATTATATATGATAAATAAAACAATGCTCTGAAAACACTGAGATCTCTCATCAATGTCATTGTGAAAAGGGCCCAGATAAATGAGTCCTGGAATCAAAGGCAGATGACATGGTTGACCATGTATCATCTTCTATGTATTGAACGTAGTCTTTGTAAAGATAGAGCGGTAATAAAAAGTGGTATTGTGTGCTCTGAAAGGCTGTGTGGGTCTGTGCATGACTAATCTGTCTTTCTGCATTATTTTATTCAATCTTCTCTGACTTTATGCCTTTGACATTTTTGCTACACTCAGTAAATTTGAGTGAATAGGCAATTTTAAAGAATTTTTATAGGGCTTCAGAGAAGTCATATGCAGACTGTATCTTTGTTCAAATTTAACAGTTTAAATATTTCCTTTGTCTGGGGTGCAGAGTGATCTTTAGACAAAAAAAAAAAAAAAGAAAAAGAAAGAATGCTTTAACCTTAAGATTTTAACAATGTTTCCTGAAACCGTTCAATTATTTAAAAAGAAAAAAACAACAGAGTAACAAGCTTCTAATCAAGGTGTCAACTTTTTCTATTTTATCATTATTGTAAACACAAGACTGGCCTCTTTCTAAAGATTAAGGCATTCCCTTCTTTCTCCAGAAACCAGAGATGCAGAAGATGTAATTTTTAAAAAGGGATTATTTTAAATCTAGAGTTTAGAATGGACTCACTTGAGATCACCCCCTTTTTCTGACTCCCTATTGCAAGGAGAGTTGTCTCAAGTAAATAATGACTCCACTGTCTGTCTCTAACTTACTGTGTAACATGGTATCAGTTCGTTATCTAATCTATAACATTAGTTTAGCTAAGCACTTGTTTACACTACAGAATATGCAATATGAAATAAATTATTATTTCCTTTGCGAAGTTGGGCAGGAGTTCTCGCCTGAAGTATATCCAAGCACTACATTTCAGGAACTCCGCCCCTTTCTATACAGGCTGTTAAACCATTCAGAGGAAAACTGAGATGTCTTCATCAAACTGTTTGGGCAAGCAGGTGCTAGCCTCATAGTTTGGGCTTATAAATACTTTTTAAAAGATTCCACTATTTAAAGTACACCTAAACTTCAGATGAACCCATCCTGATAGATTAGTACAGCCAATTACATTTTATAGTATCTCTACTATCAAAAACATAGCCCACATAGTCTATTTTTATGAATCCCTCCATAAGGCCACCTCCAACAGAGTGACTAGAAACTTGTGTTTGGTACACTTGAAGTGCTTTCAGGGAACTGGACCTCAGGATTCCCTTCTGTGGGGAGTGGGAAATTCATGCTCTCACGGTCCGGTGCACTTGAGTCTTAGGGCCCATATCCCGGAGTTGCAGGGCAGACCTGGGCCAGCGGAAGGCAGTTTTCCCCAGACACAGGGAAGGCTAAGTGAGGCATGGGGCTGCTCGCTCCGGCCTCTTGCGTGACCCAGCCAGCCCACGTCCACGCTTACCGCTTCTGGACCTGACTGGAGGCTCACCACCCTACCCAGGAGCTTAGGGTAGGCGGTGCTTAGATTCCTCTGAGGGGAAGCCGGACACTGGTGTGCCAGTTACGAGAGGCGGAGTCATGGCTGAGAGCAGGGGAGGGCTGTAATGGGGCCAGAGAATGTTCCTTCACGTTCTCTTTCTCAGAAAGGAGGAGCCTGCCTAGAGCGTAAGAAGCGCCAGAAACACGGGAGCCTGGCCGTGGTCCACATACAATGAAATAATCAGTCACGAGCGGCTCTGGTGTTCCCCCCCCCCCCGCACCCCCACAATCCACATGCCCTCCGCCATGCACACTGAGTAGAAGACAGCTTACATCTCACCGAGGACGCACGGTAATAAATACACGGGTCCGATGTGGGGTCCTGAACACTTCTGTAATCATCCAGCAGAGAATGATCTGGATGCATCATGTCTGGGTTTGTGACTTCTGCCTTGTAAATGGATAAACACTTCACATCTCCCATGTAAGACTGAAACATGAATCCCCTATCTTTTTTCACGGCAGACACAAACAAATACTACTTTTTATCACTGCAAAGCACTTGATGTAAGTTCATTAAAATGAAAGATTTTAGAGAGCCCCCAAATGTAGGATATGATTTATGTATAGATTCCTGATAACGGATGTGGTTTCTATTATTTTCCTACCACGTAAAGAACTAATTCTGCTCCTGCAGGAAGAATGTGTTACCTTCCTCTTTATGAACCATTTTCATAAAACTGAAGAAACAACGAACACATCCACGATTAGCTATGACAGGTTCCCATTGATTTATTTGACTCGAGTCCTAAGCAGAGATCTGGTTCCAGGTCTGTCTCTGCACATTTTTATTAAATAATAAAACTTAAAAACTGAAATGACCCACTATTTCCAAAATAAAGAGAGAATAAAATGTTCTGCAACTCTAGAGATCTTGGCCATGTTATCCAGCAGAATGTGGAACTCGCCTTTTTAGAGCCCTGCTCTTTACAAGTGGAACGGCGGCGGAGGCCCCCGCGCCAGCGTGCTTTCCAGCCCAGCCTGAGCTCGCTATGCTTGAGAGCACCTTATGATGCCGTAACTAACCTCAAACCTGGAGCAGCAGGGGCCAACAAACCTCCGAATACAGCAATGTCATGCTTTACGGGCACTCTCTCAGCAACAGCATGAATGAGGGGGGAAATGGGTTGCCTAGGAAACCCTCTAGTCCTGGTAATTATTACTGTAACTGACTGCACACCCCACCTATAACAGAAATGAATAATAATTTATAACCGCTGACTGGCAGCTTTCCGTCGGTGCCTCTGCTCACCACTGCTACCTACTGGCGTGCGGAATCACTTACACGCACACGGTGGGGTTTGCCACAGAGCGAACCACCGCTAGGAAGAACCTTCAGAGGAATCTTCTCCCATCTTCCTCCACCGGTTTCTGAATCTAGTTCAAGCAAATTGCTGCTCGATCAATAGAGCAAAAATGAAAAGGGCTTTGTGCTCGTGTACACAGTGGGGGCTGAACAATCTAATGGAAGCTGGTCATCTCAATTAAAAGCAATTTCATATTGTGACATGAGCGAGGCCAAAAAAACGTACTTAATAAGGTTAACAGAAGCTAAATAAAAGCATATATCTTAATGACCCCAGATGTACGACTCACAAGCTTATTTAATAGTATAGAATTTGATACTAAGCAAAACTGCTATAAATAAAACCCTATCTGGTAGTTTTGATCAATTAAACTACATAATTAACAAAGATGGCCCATTTATCTTGGGTTGTCTAATTTGTAGTACAGTGTTAAAACACCTCTACTGGAAGACTAGTTTGTTTAGAAATTAGAACATTCAGAGTGATTTACTGGATTTGATTTAAAAGACACAGCAGGAGTTGGCAAAATTCACATATCATGGGGTTAATGTGGGTTAGAATGTAGCTATTTGTAATACAAAAATATTGCATACCAAATACACACATCTGATTTCTTTTAACCCTGGTTCAGCTTTTCACAGAAGTCGTTACTTTCCTAAAATGAACAGCAAAAACAGCTGCATTCACCACTCTTAGGACCCAGAAATCTGCCATTTTCAATTTCCAAAGCAAGAGAGTGCCGGCATGGTGATGAATGAGTCAAGCACTGGTAGGACTGAGAAGGCGTCAAGTGACCAAGAGCGTCCTCGGCCCCAATCTGCACCCCTGAGGATGGGTATTTCCGCTGATGCCAACCGGTCCTAGCCCGCAGCCCTCAGTGCCTTCGGCCCCGTGACTCACTACTTCTCTCTGGTCAACGCATTTCAAAGTCGAGAGTTCTTTCGGTTCAAGAGTTCCGAAGAAGAGGGGCGCCTGGGCGGCACAGCGGTTAAGCGTCTGCCTTCGGCTCAGGGCATGATCCCGGCGTTCTGGGATCGAGCCCCACATCAGGCTTCTCTGCTGGGAGCCTGCTTCTTCCTCTCCCACTCCCCCTGCTTGTGTTCCCTCTCTTGCTGGCTGTCTCTATCTCTGTCGAATAAATAAATAAAAAATCTTTAAAAAAAAAAAAAAAGAGTTCCGAAGAAGAGAGACAGATCATGGCAGAAGCTGCTGAAGCTAGGTTAAATATCACCAGGATGGACGGCGTGCGGAGCCAGAACCATGAAACACGCGGCTCGACCATGGTGCAGTCGGTCCAGGCTCAACCCTCAGGCCCCTCGGATGCTGCAGTGTCCCTGACAGACTCACTGTCACGAGGGAATGTTCCCTAGTGCCTCGGATACGGCACATCATGGAAACGTCCCAATCCGGGCCCTCACGGGCTGACTGCACGGCAACAAAAAAAGTGATTTTCCACAAGTATTTTACAGTTTTAAAACCAACAGATTTATTTTTTTATGTTTTCTTCCCGGTAATTGATTTTAGGTATGGTTACTGACGACTTATCTCCTTGCTTTTCAGAAATCAACAGACTTCCAAAAAGTTCCCTAATTCAGACACATTGCAGTTCCAACACTGACATGGCCTTTCAGAGTTACTCGTAGTGAGATGGAACAAGCATGAGCAAGACACACACGAGTCGTTAAGGATGGAGACACCAGAAGGCAGAACACAGATCCGGGCCCTGCAAAAACCCTGAGATCACACGAGGCTCCCTATATGTAAACACAGTTACATTTCAACAAGTATTTACAAACTTCACTTTTCTGGAGGTCTGCCTGCTATTCCTTGTAGAAAATTAAACTCACTCTTTTAGCCTTTGTGGCCACAAATGGATCGAGCCTATATACAGCTTTCTATCTTAGAATATCGAAGCCCGTTCAGAAGCACAAACGTTTTGTTCTCACTGCCATTTTCACCAGATTGAACCATTCCCTCCTTGCAAACAGGGTTCACCAAATCATCACTGGCATCGCACTCTTACCTTCAGTGTAGCTTCCAAGCCCCAAATGTACAATGGTAAAAAATAGTAATAATAATAAAATTTTTAAAAAATCAAAATAAAAATCCTGGATCCCAAGAGAACAATCTCCCAAAATATATGTTTACTGATTAACAAGACTCAGGTTCTTATAACTTGAACATAGTGTAAATAGAACCCCTGGGTAGGTTCTAATTTTACTAGCTCTGTCCCCAGTAAGAGTAGGATTCTTTCCATCCTGTAAGTCCCACTAAGCACTATTCTACCTAGAGGGTAGCGTCTCCGACGTGAAGCAGTCGGCAGTTTCCTTATCTCAAAGAGGGCAGAGGACTCTAATTTTCAACCCTCACTGTGGATCTCTGATAGCCGTCCTGGTATTCATCTTTGACCCAGACACTGACCTGCCTTCCCAAGTAAGACCGACCACTCGAAGGCAATGGATCATCACCTCCTTAGGGCTTAGAACGGTACTTTTCACAGAGAAAATGCTCAAGGATACTATAAACAAATACTCTGTCGGCTCTCCTGCCACAAAATCTCTAGAAATGCTGGATAAAATAAGACAAACATCTTCTCAAATGTAGAACCTGGCTTGCAAGAAAGTAACAGAAATCAGCAGCGGCTTTAAAAAAAGTAAAGATAAAAAAAAAAGTTAAAACCATCATCATCAGGTTAGAGCTGTTCTGGAAGCTCACCCAACAGTTTGGGTTTTAAAATCTCGGAAACGGGAGGCAAGTCCTTGAGGTCGATGAGGGAATCGGAACGAAGGATCCATGACCAGCTGCAGGCGAGTAAAAGGACAGACGGGGAGAAATTTTCCCACTACCAAAAGGACACAGCAAAGACACTTGTTTCCATCTGCCTGAGCCCTAGGCGGGATGGCTTGGGCTGGAGTCTCCCCTGGGAGTGTGTAACCGTAAGCTAGCCCTCCTCCCGGCGGGGGTCTGACGGGCAACAGGCGATGAGATGAACGGAGACACCCGATCAATGGCTGTAACATAAAGAGGTCCTGCCAAGGACTTTTGATTCTGGTCTTGAAAAAAACTGGTACAGAATCTGCTCTTCTACCATGAACAGCTGGAAAACTGCACAAAATCCATGACATGAGTGTTTTCAGACACTAGAGCATGGGTAATACAAGCCTGAGATCCCCAAACAAAAGGAAACAAAGAGATGAGTCCTATAATCCCCGTTTCTCTTGAGAGACACTTTTCTGGACCGTCGGGTGAGGAGGAATCCAAGCAAATAAGACGGAGCTTATAGGAGAGAAGCCTACAACTTCATGAAGGATCCAGATCAACATCTTGATGTGATGCAAGGAGCAAGGCACCTCATCCCTAGTGTATTCTTCCCCAAACTCTTGCAGAAGACGACACTGGACAAACCCAAACTGAGGAACATCCTATAAAATTACTCTTCAAAAATATTAAGGTCATGAAAAACACGAGACTGAGAAATTGTTGCAAACAGGAGATAGAAGGCATGACAACTAAGTACAACGTGGCATCCTGGCATGGATTCTGGAAAGGAAAATGGCGCTGATGGAAGGAGTGGTGAAATACAAATGAAGTTAGAGTTTAGTTAATACTGTGTTGTGCTAACTTCTTAGTTTTGACCAATGTACCTTGGTAATTTAACATGGTACCATTAAGGGGAAACTGAAATTGGGCGAGGGATGTATGACAGCCCTCTGAGTTATCTTTGAAACTTTTCTGTAAATCTAGATTTATTCCAAAATAAAAAAATTCTGGCATCAAATAAAAAATTACTAAACATGAGAATAAGCAGCAAACTGTGACCCATGATCGGGGGGAAAACCAGTCAGCAGAGCTGTAGGCATGATGTAGAAATGCTGGACATGACAGAATTAGCAGACAAGAACGTTAAAACAGCTATTTATATATGCTCAATTTAAAGGAAATTATTAGCATAATAAAGAGGGAAATGAAAGATTTATACATATTTTTCAAAGATTTTACTTATTTGAGAGAGAGAGAGACAGCACGAGCAGGGGGGAGAGGGAGAAGCAGGCACCCCACTGAGCAGGGAATCTGATGTGGGACTCGATCCCAGGACCCTTGGAATCATGACCTGAGCTGAAGGCGGACGCCTAACTGAATGAGCCACCCAGGGGGCCCCAAAATATTTTTATATTAAAAAAAAAAAAAAGAACCAAATGGAAATTCTGGAGGTAAAAAAATATACAATATCTGAAACAAAAAATTTACTGGATGTAATCAAGAGCACACGAGAAGATACTGCAGGAAAAAAAAATCAGTGCACTTAAAAACCTATCAGTAAAACCTACCCAGAATGAAAGAGAGAGAGAAAAAGGGCTGAACAAAAATGAACAAAGCCTCAGTGACCTTATGGGGACAATAAATGTTGTATAACATAAATGTGATTGGTATTCCAAAACGGGGGGGGGGAGGGCAAACAATATTTAAAGAAATGATGGCCAAAATACTTCCAAACTTGAGAAAAACTCTAAATCCACAGATTCAAGATGCTCAACAAATCTCAACAAGACTGAGCACAAAGGAAAACACTCCTATGCACATCACTAAATTGCCACAGAAAAACAAGGTAAATATCACACCCAGAGCAACAAAGATAGAGACCACCACAACATGCAGGACTATAGAAAGGTATCTTCAAAGTGCTAATGGGAAATAACCTATCGAACAGATTCTCTACCCAGCAAAAATATCTTTCAAAAATGAAGACCACACTTTGTCAGATAAAAACTGACAGAATGGTCAGTTGATCTGTCACACTAAAAGAACTGCTAAGGGAGGTTCTGTAGGCTAGAGGAAAATAAAATCAGATGGAAACCTGAATGTACACAAAGTAATGAAAAGACGAGATATGGTAAATTCAGGAACAGACTTTAAGATTTTCATACATTAAATATATGGGGGGGGGGAGGGCACGCCTGGGTGGCCCAGTTAAGCAGCTGCCTTCAGCTCAGACACTGGGATCTCGCCCTGAGTCTGGCTCCCTTCTCAGTGGGGAGTCTGCTTCTCCCTCTCTCTGCCCCTCCCCACATCTACTGGCGCTGTCTCTCAAATAAATAGTCTTTTTTAAAAAATGTTTTTAACAGATAATTGAAAGGAAGGACAAAGTGAGGGCCTTTGTTAATATTTTCCCCAAAGAGCAAAGATAAAATTGGACAGGGGCGCCTGGGTGGCGCAGTCCTTGAGCATCTGCCTTCGGCTCAGGGCGTGATCCCGGAGTCCTGGGATCGAGCCCCATGTCAGGCTCCTCCTCTGGGAGCCTGCTTCTTCCTCTCCCACTCCCCCTGCTTGTGTTCCCTTCCTCGCTGTCTCTGTCAAATAAATAAAATCTTTTAAAAAAAAAAAAAAGATAAAATTGGACAAAACTGTCAAAGACAACGATTTCAGATTTCCGAAAATTGACTAAAGGCATAAAACAAGAAACTGAGCCTCGGGTAAGAATGACGCAGTCTGTGACATGTTAGCCACCTTCCTTGACCCAGCTCCTTCTGAGCACTGGTTCTAGAAGGGCAGGACAGTTTGTGAAAACCAGAAGCATTTGCTTGGGCTGGGACTGACTAGATCTGGAACAATGTGGGAAATCCCCGTGCGCAGAAGCTTTGTCAAAACAAACGGGAAAGGCTCACATCACAGCTGACCTGAGGTTGCAACACTAGTTGGTCCAACCAAGAGACAAGCAGACTGGCTGGAAATTTCCCAGGAAGATCTAGGGAGTGAGACATCCACAGGTCTTGATAAGCTCACATTTTGAAAGACTATGGGCATATGTGAGGGTACGTATGCACATATTCATAAGGGACCCAACGAGACTCTGGCTGTTTATACAACCTCTGAGGCCTTGCACAAACCATGCACACACACATGCACAGACACACACAGAGAAGACACAGGAAAGCTGGAATGGAGTAAAAACAAAAACTGGGGAAGTCTCGTAAACTGCATGAATTGTGAATGCATGCCCCAAACCACACACAGGTGCACTGCCAAATGATGGGAGCCTTACTGGCTCAAAATGTTTAACTATAACCCTAACCAATCACTGGCTGGTCACTAAGATACACTGATCCAAGAATGCCAAACGAAGTTGGGCTTAAAAATAAAAACAAGAATTAGGGGGCCTGGGTGGCTCAGTCGTTAAGCATCTGCCTTCGGCTCAGGGCGTGATCCCGGCGTTCTGGGATCGAGCCCCACATCAGGCTCCTCCAATGGGAGCCTGCTTCTTCCTCCCCCACTCCCCCCGCTTGTGTTCCCTCTCTCGCTGGCTGTCTCTCTCTGTCAAATAAACAAAATCTTTAAAAATAAATAAATAAAAAATAAAAACAAGAATTAAAGAAAAAAAAAAAAACTGAAGAGACATCAGGGGCCACACACTGGAAGAAACAAATTCCACACAATTAGTCCAGGCAAAAGGCGATCAGAATCTAGAGTTGTTAAAATGCATTATCTGAAATGTCCAGTTTTAAAAAGGAAAGTATGGCCTATACACTTTGCGGTGGGGGGGGGGGAGAAGCAGTAAATACTAAGAAACAGTTTAGAAAACAATCAAAGAACTTAAAAGGTTATACTAAAAGAAATATTTAACACCAAGAAGACAATCAAGGAGAAACAGAAGGAAAAAAAAGACATAAGACATATAAAAAAAACAAACAGCAAAATGGGAGATGTAAATGATCTATAATTATTAATTCATGTAATCAAAAGGGAGACTGTCAGAATAGATTTTTTAAAAACGAGAGTCAACTATATGCTATCTACACAACACGAATGCTAAATTCAAAGACACAAATGGGTTGGAACTAAAAGGCACACTACGTAAATGTAATCATAATAGAGCCAAAGTGGTCATGGTCAGAGAGAACATATGTGGACTTTAAGGTAAAAATATTACTAAGGAAAAAGAGGGGCATTGTGTATTAACAACCATATTAATTTGTCAAGAAGCTATAACAATGACAAACATATATGCACCGAAAAACAGAGTCAAAAGATAAATGGAGAGAAAATTACCAAAAATGAAAAGCTATGACAACTCAACAATAATAGTTTAAAACCTCAATAACCCACTCTCAATAATGGACAGAGCAAGCAGACAGAGCAAGTGTACAGAAGCCAGTGATATCGATGAACACTCGTGTATAGAATACTCTAAGAGCAAGAGAATACAGATTCTTTTCAAACACACAGGAGACAATATCCATTATCCATAAAAAAAAGAAGTCTTCATGAATTTTAAAAGACTAAGGACATAATAAGTATGTTCTCCAGATATAACAGAATTAAAGGAGGAATCAATAACAGAAAGAAACTTGGGAAATCCTCAAATATTTGGAAATTAAACAATACATATTTAAATAATCCATGGATCAAACAAGACATCTCAAGAGATAATAGAATGTTTTGAACTAAAGGAAAACGAAAACACAACAGATCAAAATGCACTGGATGTGGTTAAAGCAGTGCTTAGAGGTTAATTTATATCTTTAAGTGCCTATACGAGAAAGGAATAATCTCAAATCAATACCTTAAGTTAGCACATTAAAAAATAAATAAATAAAAAGGAAGACCAAACTAAGCGCAAAGCAAGGAGAAAGGAGGAAGTAATAAAGACTGGAGTGGAAATCAATAAAATAGAAAACAAGAGGAAAAAAACCAATGAAATACAAAATGTTTCTTTGAAAAGATCAACAAAATTGACAGAGCTTTGGCTAGACTGACCAAAAAATGAGAAGACAAAAATCAGCAAAATCAGAAATGAAAGAGGGGACATCATTACTAATTGTACAGAAACTAAATGTATTATAAGGAACTACTATGAACAACTTAAGGCCAACAAATCAGACAATTTACATGAAAGGGATAAATTCTTAAAGCCAAAATTTCCATAACGGGCTCAAGAAGAAATGCAAAATTTAAATAGACTTATAACAAGTAAAGAAATGGAACAGTAATTACAAATACTCCCAAAAAGAAAAGCCCACACCCAAACATTTTCACTGGCAAATTCTATCAAACATTTACAGAAAAAAATAATACCAATCCCTCATAAACGGATTCAAAGGAGTAAGAAAAACTTCCCATCTTGTTCTGTGAGACTAGTGTTACTGGGATACAAAAGCCAGGCAAAGACAGCACAGGAATAGAGCCCTACAGACCGGTACTTCTCAACGAATATATACACAAATATCCCCTACAACGTATCAGCAAACCAAATTCAAGAACACATAAAAAGGACTATACACAACACAGAATTATACGATATACAACAAAAGGATTATATAATAACATCTAAAAAGGGGATTTATCTCAGGAATGCAGGGTTGGCTTAACATCAGAAAATCAACTGATACAATGTACCATATGAATAAAGAGAAAAATCACGATTATCTTGATACAGGAAAAAAAAATGACAAAATCCAGCCCCATTCATGATAGAAAACCCCAACAAACCAGGAATAAAAGGAAATTTTCTTAACCTAATAAAAGGTACCAATGAAAAACCTAGAGCAAACGTTACACTTAATGGTGAAAAAAGCACCTTCTTGCTAATATCAGAAAAAAGGAAAAGACGTCCATTCTTACCACTTCTGTTCAATACTGTAAAACTAGAGGTTCTGGCCAGCGCAGTTAGTTAAGAAAAAGAAAAAGAATGCAGATGGGGGAAAAAAAATTCTCCTTATTTACAGATAACATGATCTTTTACGTAGCAAATCCTAAGGAATACACACACACACACACACACACACACAGAACCTTGTGACAAAAACTAATAATTGAGTTCAGGAAAGTTGCAGGATACAAAAACAATATACAAAAGTCAACCGTATTTCTACACACTAGAAATGAACAGTTTAAAAATGCCAGTAAGGAAACAATTCCACTCATAATAGCATCACAAATAATGAAATACTTCGGAATAAATTTAATAAGAGAATAAAAGTTGTACACTGAAAACTACTTAACGTTACTAAGAGAATTAATGAGGATCCAAATAAATGAAGAAAACAGTCCATGTTCTTGGATTAAAAAGACTCAATATTAATATGGTAATTCTCCCCAAATTCATCTATAGATTTAATATAACCCCAGTAAAAATCTCAGCAGGCTTTTCTGCAGTAGTGGATAAGATGATCCTAAAATTTACATCGAAATGCAAAGGACTCAGAATAGTCAAAAACATTTTGAAAAAGAACAACAACATTGGAGAACTTAGCAGTTCCCTATGTGAAAACTTATAAGAAAGCCACAGTAAATAAAGACCATTTGGTACTGACATAAGGGTAGACAAATAGATGAAACATAATTGGGAATACACAAAGAAACAGCTTCACATTTACAATCAACTGATTTTCAAAAAAGAAGCCAAAATAATTCCTTGTAAAAAAGACAGTGTTTTCAACAAGTGGTTCTGGGACAACTGGGTAGATATCCAACTGAATTTAACCCTTGTCTCACACCATAGAGAAAAATTAACTCAAAATGATCATAGGCCTTACTTTAAGAGCTAATAACCTGTATTAGAAAATACAGGACAAAAATCATTGTGACTCTGGGTTAGGCAGAGTTCTTAGACACCCAAAAAAAAAAAGAAAGGAAGGAAGGAAGGGAGGAGGGAAGGGATAAAGGAAGGATGGGAGGAAGGGAGGAAAAAAAGAAAAAGAGGAAAAAAAAGAAAAAAATCCATAAAGGAAAAAAATTATCAGCTGGACTACCAAAGACTTTTGTGCTCCAAAAACACCATTAAAAAAAAAAATCAAAGACAAGCCACAGACTTGAGAAATATTTGCAAATCATATCTGATAGAAGACTTGTATTTAGAATATGTAAAGAACTCTCACAATTCAATAATAAGAACCCAATTTAAAAGTGAGCAACAAATTTGAATAGACACTTCAAAGAAGATATACACAATGGCTAACAGTGCATGAAAATCTTCAACAGCATCAGTCACTACAGAAACGCAAATTTAAAACAATGAGATAATGCTTTAGAGCCACTAGAATGGCTAGAGTGAAAGAGACAATACAGTGTTACCAAGGATATGCAGAAACTGGAAACATACATTGATGGTATGTAAAATGATACAGCCACTTCGGAAAACTGCAATCGATTAAAGCTAAAGCTGAATTCATCATCCAATCTAGCAACACCACTCCTAGGTATCTATCCAAGAGAAATAGAGAACATTCGTCTACACAAAAACTTGCAATGTGAATGTTGATAGTAACATTATTCACAATACCCAGAAAACGGAACGATTCAAGCGTTCATCCGCGAGTGAATGAGTCAACAAAATGTGGTACATCCATACAATGGAGTACCATGCAGCATAAGGGACTACTGATGCATTAGCAAAACACGATGAACCTCAAAAACCTGATGCCAACTGAGAGACAGATGCAAAAGACTAAGTACTGTGTGATTCAGCTTACAGTGACTGTCCAGAAAGTGGAAATCTACACAGAGAAAGCAAATTAGTGGTTGCCTGAGACTGGGGATCTAAATAGGGACTGACTGTAAATGGGTACGAGGGACCTTTTCGGCATGATGGAAATGTTCTAAAACTGGGTTGTAGCGATAGTAGCATAGCTTGAAATTTAAAACCACCAAACTGCACACTTAAAAAATGGATGCTATGGTATATAAATTATACCTCAATAAAGCTGTTAGGGGGAAAAAAATGGAACCAAAGTACTACAAACGCTCAGTGATCATACTGTCTGGGAAGAGCAGAGCCGTAATACAAGTGCACATTTTTATAGGAAAGTGTCAAAAAATTAAAATATAGCAAGTATGTAATTTCCAAATCAGTAGAGAGAACGGGAAAACAAAAACACTTCATCTAAATAGTAGTAAAGGGCGTTGTGGGGAGGCGATAAATAATCAGAGTAAATTGAATGCCCAAAATAGTAGAGTAAGTTCCAATAAGAGTAATTACAATAATCCTCAACTAAACCTGACAGTTATAAAGCATTGTCAGAGTAGGCTAAAAACTGTTTACAGTAACAGTGTAACACCACTATTATGTGCATATATGTATACACAAAAAGACGAAACACAAAAATATCACACACACACAAAATGGAAACGATCATACTAGAAAAATATTTAACTAGCTATATTAGCGTTATATGAAATACTTTAAGGCAAAAAAATTATCATTAAGGACAAGGAGGGTCACTATGAAGCCACAGGATTATGAATATACTAATTCCGTACTTCCATGCCATAATGCCTAAATCCATACTTAAAAAATGAGTAATTTCTCAAGGAAATAGTTACACTGATTACTTCTCTTCACACTTCTCCTACTCTCTATCTACACATTCCCTTCTTCTATACATATGGCCAAGTAACATAGTTGAAGCCACCTCCATTCCAGCAAGTCAAAATGAACTCTCTTAATGTGTGAAGTTTAAGACACAAGAGCAGGTTTCCAATTCGGGTTTTTACAAAGGTGACCTCACAGTGAGTAAGGGGGTCTTCAGATACTCTACAGATCACATATTTCCTTATGACTTACGGGCTCTTGTTTAGAGGGCAAACAATTCACATGTCAGAGAAAGCTGATTGTGGAGCAAAGCTGCCTGGCTTTAAACCCATATTCCACCACTTTAACAGCTGTGTGACTTCAAACGTTGTTTAGTCTCTGAGTTAGTCTCATCTCTAAAATAGAGGTGATTTAAAAAACAAAAAACCAGTACCTACCTCACTGAGCTGCTGTGAGCATTACATGAAATAGTCTATATAAAGTATATGGAAAATGCTTGACACATAATAAGTGCTCAAAAATATTATTTAATTCTTTACGACTACTCATCAGCTAAGGGAACTACAGAAACTTCTTCATATCCTAATGATGTTCCCATAAAATGAAATTTAAACAACTGAGAAAGGATTGCAAGATGTAAAAACTCAACAATACTGACCAACGGATTAAGCATATAAACCATAAATATCCACTGTAGTTGAAGATTTCATTTAACAGGCCTTCAATTGAAAGCCTATAGGCTACTCACTGAAAGAACACAGAGATAAAGATTAGTATCCTTGAAAAGCTGTTCCTCAGAAGAGAAAAACAAGTCGAATCAGGTATCTGTACTTCTGAAATTTGGAAATATTCCAATGAATGGAAAACTCTTATAAAGCATAATGCAAGACCAATTTCCCCCCAAAAGTAAAATAAATAAAAATATAGCAAAACGAACATGATCACCATATATACTTAATATTCCTTAATGATTTTGAAATTTCTTTAGGACAGTACAGTGTCCCAAGTTATTATCAAAGAATCATCAATGAAATGTAGGTGTGCAAACATGTGTTAAAACTATGTCCCTAATAAGAGAACAAATAACATTCAAAACAGATCTTATACTATGTTTAAAAGAGATCATAGAGTAATTGTGCCGATGGCCCATCAATCCTACTTCTAGGACTCTTCCCTTGAAGATACACATACACTGAAGTTACTCGTTGCATCATTACGTGTGACTGCAAACTACCAGAAACAGTGCCCATACACAGGAAAGTGCTGAATAAGCCATGTCACATCGACACAAGAGAATACAAGATCTCTGTTTTTTTTTAAAAAAGGAGGAGGATCTCTATAAACTGACATACAGTGATTACCAGGGCATAGTATTAACTGGGGAAAAAAAAAAATCAAAGTGTAATGGAGAAGTTATACCTATCATCCTCATGCCAGAAAGGAAGGAATAAGAAAATACATATGGATGTATTTGTGCTAAAGAAATCCAAAAAAAAAAAAAAAAGAAAAGAAAAGAAAAGAAAAGAAAAGAAATGAGAAAAGAGAGATTGGTTATACACATATATAGAGGTGGAGAAGTGACAGAAAGAAGATGGGCAAGGACATGGGGTACCAGGAAGGGGGTGTGCCACTTCTCCATGTTTACCTTTTTGCAGAGCTGTAACTGTTAGCAGCTCATTGATGTTCACACACCCTTCACATTACCACCAAATTATACCTTAACACCAACAAGGATGTGGACAACCCAAAATGGAACACAAATAATAACAAATGAATCTAACTGTATTACAAATGACACAATCACAGTGAAGGCAGTGGGAAAGAAAAAAAAAAAAAAACTAACCTAAGCAACTTTGGAAAAGTTTCTTGACTCGTATTTAGCTAAAGAAAAAAAAGAACATAAATAGTGCACTATAGTTAATACATGTGTTTCTCTGGGGTAAGGATTAGCACTCTGAAACCACTGTTATGTGTATAGATTTTTTTTAAAAAGTAGGCAAATACATTGTAGATAATAAGAGCCAGGTTTCTCACTGTTGGAGAAAGAAGTCACAAATAAGGAAAAACTGGAACGAATCCTGTGGTATTAGATTAAAATCAGAAATGTCAGTATAAACTTGTATGTTTTTTAATATATATAAACAGACAAATCAGTAAATGTAAACACATGCATTGGTTAGTATATATAATTTTCTAGCTCTATCTACTGAGGAAGGCCTTCTAGCAGTTGGCACCACAATGGCAATACACACACCCACATGAGAAATGTTGGTTTTTAAACACCTTTCTCCAGTAAAAGGAATAAGGGCTCCCTGGAGAAGTGGCTGATGATTTGAAGGCTGGAGCAGGAAAAATACAAGATAAGCCTGTACATTTTGTGGAGTCAAAATGTTCAAACAAAAATATGGAGATTTGTGCCAGAATTCACAAACCAACTCAAAGAAGTTCCTCATGGTCAAATACGGAACAATTTGAGCAAACAAAACAAGGGTAACTGGATCTTAACCCATAGAATAAAATAAATATCCAAGTTCATACTGATATAAATAATAAATTAACAAACAGCAGGAAGGAGAATGGCACAGCTTTTCATTACAAAAGAATTCTAAGAGATAAATGTAAAAAAATAAAGTACCCAGGCATCTTGATGCTAATAAAGCTAATTAATTTTTGATAGGAGCATTGAAACAGCTTCACAGGAGCCCCTTTACCACATTAGATTACACTGGGGGGGGGGGGGAGGAGGAAGGAAGGGAGGGGAGGAAGGAAGGGAGGGAGAAGGGAGCAGAGAGGCAGGTAGGCAGGTAGAAAGAGCCAAAACAAGAAAATCACCATTAGGCAAATACCACAGCAGTAACTGTTGCAAACAAGATCTGTCACTGAATGCAAAAATTAGTGGGCTTAAATTTCAGGAGGAAAAAAAAGCATAATCTCAAAGTATCTCCTCAAAAGTATTTATTAACTACAAAGGGAAAGATAGTAACTTTATAGTGGAGAAACCTAGCAGACATCACCTTAACCAAGTAATCAAGGTTAACACTGAAAATTCTGGACCTCTTGAAAAGACACATTAGAATGCATCTCTGATAGGAACCTCTTGATATGATGCATCTCTGTGGTATTCTTGCCAAAAATGCAAAACCTCATTCTAATTACATGAGTACATCAAGGGAACTCAACTTGAGGAACATCCTTTGTACAAAGTATCTGACCAGGACTCTTCAGTATGTCAAAGTCACAAAAGGAAACAAACAACAAACTATCAGACTGGAGGAGACTAAGGAGTTATAATAAATGCAAGATAGGATCCTAGAACAGAAAAAACACCACTTAGTGAAAAAGTTGGTGAAATTCACATAAGAACTGTAGGCCAGTTAGTAGTATCGCACCAGCATAAATTTTCCAGTTTTGATCATTGCACTGCGGTTATACAAGATGTTACAGTATCAGGGGAAGCTGAATGAAGAGGTATATGGAAACTGCACCGTTGCAGTTCTTCTGTAAGTCTAAAATCAGTTCAAAATACAAAAAAACTTCTGCTATTCTGTTTTACAATGGTTTAAAAGAGAACACTTATGACCAGCTTCATTTATTCCATTGAAACATGATTTAATATGAAAAATAAAGCTATAATGTAAAATTACAATTCAAACTTTGTTGTAAGACTGAAGCTATGAAATGGGGCCACACCACTTCATCCGGTCTTCAGCAGGACATAAGAAAATGCTACCGAACACTTTCTTTGCTTCTACTACCATCTTACACTATGAGGGAACATCTTATTTGCAAGAAGAAACATAAACTACATAAACAACAACCGGCTCAAATTATGAAAAATTATTTAATGACAGTACTCTTGAAATTACATGCCCGTAAAGAGTATCACAATAGTCCCACAATAAAGTCTGTTTCTGGGGCAACAGCTAGCAGGGCTCACTTGAATAGCAATTGGGAGTCAGGACTCTTCTGGTGTATGCGACGGTACTCTGGGTTTGCATTGATTTTTGTGGGGGATGGGCTGAGAGAAAACAGTTTTAACTAAAAATATATGCACAGTTGATTAAAATTTACTAAGGAACAAATCTTCTACATTTTTAGGCTATCTTTCAAAATCAGTCCTCTGTTCTGAATTATCCATTAACTCGTGGAGATTCAGGCTCACCCCCGTATTATTAAAATACATATTCATAAAACTTTTACAGTTGTGCTGTTCTAGTTAC
The DNA here is from genome assembly GCF_023065955.2 of Ursus arctos. Taxonomy (NCBI): domain Eukaryota; kingdom Metazoa; phylum Chordata; class Mammalia; order Carnivora; family Ursidae; genus Ursus; species Ursus arctos. Next base: position 36,611,352 of record NW_026622863.1, on the reverse strand, counting down.
AAATAGCTTCTACTTTTCTAGGACATAATTTCACTTTGTTTAAGCAAGAATTCATTAAAGAAGCTATAAATAACCTTTAAATATTTAGCCATGAATAGAGGGTGGACTGGCATTGATGGCTTATTTTAGTACTAATGCAGAATGCTTTTTAAAAGCTACATTTCAGCATGCATCAAGCTAATGATTAACACTTGCAGTGTAATTTTCAATGTTAGAATAAATTTCTCTTTATTTTAAGGACTTCTGCTAACAGTCAATATGTTATTTCAATTATTTACTAGTAGGAAAGTAGCCTTAGAGAATGAAAATGTTGGAAAATTAAAACATAAAATTTATTTAAAAAATCTGGGAATTTTTTTTAGCATCTACACAACCTTTCCTTCTCTCCCAAAATATAATTCCAGTTAAAAGTAAACACACCAAGGGAGAAGAACTGCCTATGGAATTATACGAATTCAAGGAACCACTGCGTGGTACAGGTAACATATATAAGAATCAAAGACGTTTCTGTATTCAATTCTGAATCATAAAGTTCACAATATTTTAGAGACCAAGTTTCATAAAATTTTTACTTGAAAAAAAAAAGTTTTACAAAATACCATTCTTCCAATCAAAGAAACTTTCCCATAGGGTACATGTAGCTTTCTGCCTCAGAGATGATAGAATGACCATTGAAGGGGAGAGTTTTTTTAAATAGCCACCTAGCTGCAAAACCTACAAGAAGTAGATTTTTTTTAAAGTGCCTTTAAAATGCTAAAGCAAGTAATATAATTGTTGAATCTATTTGAAATTTTAAAAGTTTCCTTAAAATGGTCCATATGGTATGCACAACTTCACAGCTGGTACAAAACTGCCTGTATTTAGTTCAAAACACAAAAACAATGCATATGAACAGTATTCTTTGAAAAATAATCCTAAACACTGCCAGTGCATCATAAGAAAACTTAGACAACAGTATTGACAGTATTCAGAGAATTAACAAAACAAGCTGAATATTAAAGTATTCAAACATTTACTTTGATTTTTAATACCACTGATAACAGTAAGAGATCTTGCTGCCAAATGAATTCTGGATGCCTTATTTCAAACGACACGTAACATATTTTGCTATATAGACTGTAAAGAAATGTAAAACTAGGTTCCAGGATATAAACTCCCGTTGCCTAGGCAGGCCCTAGTTTTTCTGCTGCAATCTGGCAGCTTTGAACTTTGAAACCCTCTTTGTAGTTTCTTCTGATACTTCTGACAGAACTTCTTTTCGTTCTGGAATGGTAGGTAGCACAGGATGAACCATGGTTGGGTGTGGTGTTAAGGAGGGCAATAGAAATTCTTTTTCTATTACAGTTCCAGAAAAAGCCTAGAAGACAAAAGTCAGATTATGGTAACAAAATGTAAGTAAGATATCCACAAAATCTTTATCCTGTACTTGCCAATTGGATCTTTCTTTCTGTTAAAAGTAAACGGTTAAGATTTTTGGATAAATACGCAAAATACAAATTGTTCAGAGAAATCAAGTACTATTAAAATATATCTTAATTACACCACCAAACAGAAGTAGATTTTTATAGTCCACATCTAAGAAAGCAAAATGTAAAATAAATGTTTTATCTGGGATTAAACAAAAATGGGTACATAAAACATCCTCAACTTTCACACATTCCATTTATGTCCAGACCATGCTGTGAAAACTAATGTATTGAACAAAAAAAAATGCTACTAGGGTGTCAAACACGAGCTGACGAATGAACGATCCTATGGAGGCCATGCTGCCCGCGAGCCAATAGCTTACTTTCAGCAGTAGTGACATTTCTTAAATAGTGTTCATTTATGCAATTACTTGAGAATTTTATTGACTCTTGCCTCAATTTTATTTAAGAGATCAGTGTAAACTGAAAAATTAAGTGCTGATACTAGTGGAGACAAGCATCAGTCTCAAAATTTACCATAATTAATTCAATAATGAAAATCAGATGTTCCACACACAAAAAATGATTGTTTAATTTCAACTGGATGTCTGCTGGACTTCATCTGGCTAACTGTATGTTCAATTAAAAAAAAGTAATGTGTACAAAATGCTGGAAATATAACCGAAGATATATCTTTATATATCTTTTCACATAAAGATCTTTTTATATAAAGGGGTACCTGGGTGGCTCAGTCAGTTAAGTGTCTACCTTCAGCTCAAGTCATGACCCCAGGGTCAGGCTCCCTGCTCAGCGGGGAGTCTGCTTCTCCCTCTGCCCTTCCCCCACTTCCCCCCCCCACCGTGCTCTCTCACACGCTCTCTCTCAAATAAATATTTTAAAATAAATATAAATAAATAAATAAATAAACAAATAAATAAGATCTATAAAAACCAAGGAGTTAATACGGATTTTATTCTTAAAGTTTATGGTGTTTAGATCCCCCTTTCATCTTTTAAAACTCATGGCCTACAAAGTAAAATTTGACATGTTAACTTCCATGTATATTTTAATTCCCTTTTGTCTACCACAAGCACAAATTTAGTTAAGACAATGTATCACCTGAGTAGTTTCGAAACCCATGCCCCTCCACCTTGCCCCACCAAAGAAACAAAACAAGAATGTCCCTTCCTTCCCACAGTATTTCAAGAACTTGGGTGGAATCCAAGCTCTTAAAAGAAACTCGAAGTCTACTTTCTCAAAACTCCCATTTTATCTTGATAAGCACTGAGCCTTATTATATTAAAAATGGCTTTGGAAAAAAAGACATTCTTTCAGTATTTAAAGATACTGAAAAGGACATCTTTCAAAGTACTTACCATTTGCATGAACTATTTGTTTGATGTTAAAAAAAAAACGTACAGCATCTAGAATGCTAATGGTAACAGTTCAATACAAAATGCAAAGCTAGTAAGAATGAAATAAAACTAAGTTCCAGTCTTGAGCTCTGGCTATACCACGATACATACCTAATTTTCAAAAACAAAAACAGCAAAAGTCCACATCCATTACCTGTTTTTCTAACAGTGTGGAAGACTATTAAATGAGACACTTCCCAGGGCAACTGAGATCATTGCATCATGTGGAGGGGAGGAGAATGTTCTGATCATATATACTGTCCCTAAATGCTAATGATCTCCGTCCCCAGTGACATCTAGTACAATCATCACCATTTAGTTACTATTTAGTACAAACAATAGTTTTAGATATGCTTACTTATATATAAACATACATATTTTTAGACCTATTTGATGTATACACAAATGGGTGTATCACTTTGATACAGGTGTGAGTGGGAACCTTATAAACTGGAAATTTGAAATACCCACAAAACAAAACAAAAACAATTTAGAAATCACGCCTGGGAATAATGGAAACCGTAACATAGGCCTATTTCAAAGAAAGGAATTCTTCTTTTGGGATCTCCCAATACCCCTCCACCACACACACACAAGTGTGTGCAATGTGGTAGGTAAGAATGGGTATGTGTGCACTCATTTTTCTGAGGCGAGGATCTACACCTTTCATTAAATTGTAAAATGGTTCCATGACCTCTAAGAGTAAATATGTCACTGCCACAGGCCAAAACACAGGACTTTAGATAATTATCTGCCATATATATTTTTTCTTTAACTCAACTAAAGCATAAAAAGAAGTACAGTCATCTACTTGAACTATTATAAAATGACTACAGTTTGGTCTAGCGGTAATTTATTTAAAATAAGCTGCTAAATGATCTTCTAGCCAAAAATGTAACATATATGCAAACTGAGATACTTTAAAATTCCTACTTCACAAAAATAAAACTCGAAGATTGGCAATATTTTCCCCCTGCAAAAACTTTCTTGAATTATGTTAAGATTATAAGACCTGCATTTATGTTGCTAGTGACTATTAATTTTTTATAAATTATTTATTGAAAAAGAACAAGCCTAGAATGAATCAGGTTCCATGACTTTTGAGATTAAATAGATGTATAAACTAAGGAAGCTATACGATAAACAATACCATTAACCAGCTGATTAACTTCAATAAATATATAAGAAAAAATAATTTAAAGATTATAAGATTAATAATTTATAATCCATACCTGGGAGATATAGCACCTATAATTTTTAAAAAAGCAGAGGAGAGCTTCTTCTTTTTTTTTTTTTTTTTTTTTAAGATTTTATTTATTTATTTGACAGAGAGAGACAGCCAGCAAGAGAGGGAACACAAGCAGGGGGAGTGGGAGAGGAAGAAGCTTGCTCCCAGTGGAGCAGGGAGCCCGATGAGGGGCTCGATCCCAGAACGCCGGGATCACACCCTGAGCTAAAGGCAGATGCTTAATGACTGAACCACCCAGGAGCCCCAGGAGAGCCTCTTTTAAAGAAATATTTTTTCAACTCCAAAAATTATCTATGCAAAATCGGGGAAATGAACAATAGGCCCTTCTGAAATGGAGCTACCACCACCTTTTTAATCTCACAAGAACTGATGAAAGATACTGTATGAAATAAAAGAGCCAGAGATAGACACACACCTCAGGTGATCCTGATAAGGGCAAAAGTTTCTTGGGATAGTTTTCTTCTTGTTCCTCTTCCAAAATACTCTCACTGGTGTCACTACAAGTGGCCTCTTCACAGCTAATACTCCTGAGAACTCCCCGTCTGTCATCAAAGTCGGCAGCACTGCTTTCACTGGTATCACTGCAAACACTGTTCTCTCTGCTGCGAGACTTCAGGATTGATTTACGAGGGACATATTCTCCATTCACAACATCAACAAAAACTCTACAATATCCAAAAATATATATATCCACTTTAGGAAACTCATGAATAGAGGATATTTATAATGATTTTTTAAAAAAATCTTTTCTAGAAAATAATCTACAATGTTTTTTCAAAGTTGCATTTAAAATTTTCACAACCCAAATAAATTTTAGCTTCAAATGATGTATTCTGTATTCTTAAAAACATGATTTTTTTTTTTTTTGCCTAATAAAATAGAGCACTTTATTTATGAGCATGTTCTGAGTGACACCTGATTTGCCAAAATTCTACATATAATTTAGGCCTACTTAGAAGACAACTGAGTAATTTCAACTATTTTACAAATACGGGTCATGAAACCAGTAGGTATTTTCAAATGGTAACTTTTTCAACACAACAAAAAACTGGAACAGCAACACTTAACGCCTACTTTGTGAAAAGGTAAACACGTGCCAAGCATCTTCACAGCTGTGGCAGGAAAGCGCTTCTCCAGCCCACTAGAAACAAACTTACATTTCTAAAGTTAACATACAACATTTGTTGACCGGATCGATTGGGAATGTTTTAAAAGCACTGGCAAAGAGGGGGAAAAGGGAACGATCATGCCATTTTTCAACTGCTTTGAACGGGGAATCTATGGTAGCTCAGTAGCTCCTGTGAGAGCCTTTGAAATACTACGCCAACTCTATCAGAAACCTCACTTTGCAGTGATAGATAGCCTTCTGTGTTACAACCTTTTCCTATAAATGTTCAGTTACAAAAGAGGGGAAGGGAGCAGCAGATCGTTCAGCTGCCTGTGAACACCACTCACCTGTAAATGTCAGCAGGAGTCCTGATAGTAGGCAGCTCTTGGGCAGAATGACCACCACCAGAGCTGTTCTTTCGTTTACGTTTGGCTTCTTCTTTCTTTTCACTGAATTTTAAAGTGGTATTTTTTCCGGTATTTATTCGGACCTAAAAATTTCACAGCATAAAATAACAACCCTTTTGAAAAATTAAATCAAAGGCAAAACTAAAACAAATAAACTCTGTAAGTAAAGAAGAGACAGTTTAAATTTTTTAACACTGAAATGATGTGCATTTTTAGGATTAAAAAGTCCTTACCTTAACATACTTTTACTGCATTAAATTATATCTTCTTTAATGACCAATTCTAGTCTTTAGTGACTTTATTATTGTATTGAAAGCAAATTACATTTAACTAAATGACTGATTTATTATAAGCTTTCACATCACCCCATTACTTTGACATAAAATGTTGGCTTAAATCATGCATTTTAAAACAAAGAGCACAATTAACCAAAATAAATATTTGGTAAGAATATAAAATTTAAATCATAAAAGCAATATTAGATAATACTTAACTATTCAGAATTTTTAAATACCTCTGGTTTTTAGAAATTGAATTTAAAAATTAAAAAAAAAAACCTGTACGATTATCATATTATTCTTTCCCTACTCAGCATTTATACTGCACTTTCCACTGCTCTTCCTCACAGCATTCCTAAAAATATTTTTTCTTCTTGTTTTATCGACATGCAAGTAAGAAAAAGTTTAAAGCCTGAAATAAGAATCATAAACTTTTTTTCTGGTTATTAGGTCAATTTTTTCCAAAGAATTCACAAGATGCTCCCTTTAGTCTGAAGTATTAAAATAGAAAAAAAAATATTTCACTTCATATTAGAGCAGAGATAATATAAGGGACCTAAGAAATATCAAATATGTTTTAAACATGTTTCATTAAATAATAATCACGGATACTTAAGACTGATACCACAGACCCTTAACTCTGCTGTAGGCAATCCCTGCAGAGGTACCTTGTGGTACAAAGAGCACTACACTGACACAAAGGACTTTCTGTTTTATTACTAGCCAGCTCTATGGACTTCTAGGCCTTAAGTTGTCTTGAGAAAGATGAATTAGAAAGATGAATTCCCAGTTGCTCCTCAGAGTAGCACTGCGCAGCAAGGGAATGGGTTTAAGGTAGTCTAGCTTTCCTCCAATCAGAACCAACCTGTTTTGATCTATTTTAAATACGGGGATTCTACAGTAAGTACGAAGGGAATAAAAAGTCTTGATACTAGAGAAACGCTTAAAAACCCTGCATTAGAAGATCTCTATAGTAACCCCCAGCTCTAAAATGCCAAAATTCTAAAGTCATGATTATCCACAGATGTTTATATTTACTTTATCAGAAAAGGAGCTACTTTTTACTTCCTCCTAAATTTTTCCACTTTGCTCATGCGCTCCCATTCATGTTGTGCCCACACAGAAAATAATAACCCGGCATAATTAAAAATGTAACTAAAGCAGTCACTTTAACATCCCAAGTACACCAAAACACCCACAATATAATTAACTCTAGAATTCATAAGAAAACTCTCTGCATGAAGGACAGGTGGGTTACGGTAGTTGCTACTCAAATCTGATTCCTTTCCAGACCCCAAAAAATTCAAATTCTATTGTGGCTTCAGAGAACAATCGACCAAAACCAACTATTTCAACTTTAGACTCCCCTCGCAGCTGGCACCCGCTTCTTCTTTTTAGAAAATTGGCCAGAATGAGAGGCAAAGATGGTTTTCTTGCTAGGCACTATCAACAATATTAATCACTGCTGACACTGTTCTTTTAAAGAGTATTATAGATGATACTGAATATTTAAATTACATGCAAAATTAATAGTCAAAAGTATACAAACCCTCTTAGGTTCGACAGTATGAGAAAAATATATTGTTGGTATAGAATAATCTCCAACCCCTAAAGCATCATGGTCATTTTCATTTTCATTATCGCCACCATCCTCCTCCTCCTCTTCCTCCTCGTCTTCATTACTGTGGTAAGGATTTGAACCGTTCACTGAATGAATGCCATTCATCTGACCACTGAACAGTTCTGAATGTGTAACATCCTTGTAACAGCTGCTGGAAGCAACAGAGTCTGTTACTTGATGCATCACGTGCACATTTATATTCTGATCTTCCTTTTCTTCTTCAGAAGACGTCGTATCCTCTCCATTTGCAATCAGAGTATCAGGCTTACTAGTAAAGAAAAAGAAAATTAACAAGATCAAACAAACACATCAAAATTTTCCATATTCTAATTCTCAGTTCATTTCAATGGGTAAAAATTAAGATTGAATAAGATATATTTTTAACTAGAATTCTAAGTCTATAAAAATGTTTTGAAATAAATTAACAAAAAACCCCTATGCTAACTCTGTAGGTTGTAGTTACTCAAACACTAAGTAGAATATAGATGATTTTTTTAATCTTTGCAAGAGGACATGGCCACACACAATACAATATAAATAATACAATCAAGAGATTTGTAAGAAATACAGAGAGTGTTTCTCTATTTAAAGACCAGAAATTAAAGCCCCAGAACATTAACACATTCTTATGTCCTACTTCTATATTTGGAATACTTTACAAGCATGTATTATTATAATTTTAAGAAATGAAGGACTTATATGTACACACATGAATATAATTATATTTATACACACACATGTACATTTTTAACGCTTCATTTCTACAAAGGATTTGAAGACCTTACAAAAATAACAAAACCAAAAATGCAATAGAACTGAAATAACATCATGCAAAAATAGAAAGAGAATCATGACCAAGAAAATAACAAGATTCAAGACTGAGCTAAAAAAAATGAAATAGTATCAGTTAATCAAAAAGACCTAAGAATTTATGGGTGAAATGGTAGAAAAAAATACATATCCTTTGTGCTTCATGTCCTATTTTTCACAGAAACTAATTACTGCATATGGTACATCATTTAAGCAAAATAATATAGGAACTTCTGAAGAAACAGATTTCACTGAGCATTTTGACAATTCCAAGTGAGTGCTAATGTGTATTTCAAATAGCAGTTTGGAAAAGTTTTCATATATATAACTACCTGACCAGATTACAAATTTCCTGCTCAATGAACAGAAAAGTTTGCAAAGGAAAGCAAGGATAAACATTTTACAGTAACAAATCCAGATCAAGTTTTTCTTTTTAACAAGTCATTGAAATATACAGCATTATCCTGAGTAGAGTATAAGAATATTTCATTTAAAATGTAATACATAAAACATTCATAATTATTATAAGTCAACTATCTATCTTAGGACTTCATTATATAAAATATGGCTGAAACCTTATAATTAAAAAAATAGGAATACTGATTTTAAGTATTTCTGTGCACACACATATATGCATGGGCATGTACATGAATGCACAGCCCTAAAAGAAAATATTCCAAAGAATTAATACTTATTTTAGAGTGGTGAGACTGATATTTTAATATATTATGCTTTTCTGTATTTTCTTCAATGAGCATGTGTTGTTTTATTAATGAGGAAAGAGATTAAGAAGGAAATGTGTTTAGAAACAAATTTTCTTGGAAAGATAATTCGTCATTAGGTACCTATCAAGTTCACCCAGCAATTCTTCCTGTCTCTCTAGTTCTTCAAGTCGAGCCCACAGTTCCTTATCAGCAAGCAAATCCTTGGATTTTACATCATTTGCAAAATCTGCTTCAAAAATATCTGAAGTTTTTGGTTTGGAGTGAGGTGTATGAGCAATTCGGTGTTTTGCTATTTAAAAAAGAAAAAAAAAAGTAAAGACATGGCTGTTAATAGCCAACTTTAAAAAGGCATAAACAGAGACTTAATGAGACTTTCTTCTGAGGAGAGGGGATGTGGAGACAGAGGGAGGCACGGTTTTAAAGGTAAGCAAGGACAACTCCAAGGATGTATCTATCTCATAATCTTGCTGCTCAAAGTGTGGTCCAAGGACCAGCAACACTGGCATCCCTGCAGAACATTTCAGAAGTATTGACTCTCAGGGCCACCCCAGATCTGCTAAATCACAATCTTGAGTTTTAACAAGAGCCCAAGAGGATTCATATGCACATTAAAGACCATGAAGAGCTGCCTGAGAGCTTCAAAAATGCGTTAAGTAGAAATGGTCACAAGGTACCCTAGTTACAACACAAAATTCAACACAAATAAAACACATCTTCCACCCTTACTCAAGGGAATTTAGTTACTAAAGTAACACAGTCAAAGCCTTGTCACAAGGTACTTTCAACTTTAAGGCACTGCCAGGCATGAATACCCTAGGAGGGATCTGTGGAGGCTAATCCCTACAAAGTTGGACTATAATTTTATATATGAACATTTCTACTTTTTAAATTGCTTTATCTTATTTGTAATCCTCATGTGAGGGCAGGAGATAAAGAAAATCTGAACTCAAATCCATTTGCTTTTCATTTGAAAAAAATGGACTTAAAGCAAATTATAGCTTTGAAGAAGGCAATGGGAAGAAGTCTAAAACACTGTTATGAGATATGGTTAACAGATGACCTCCAACATATATTCAAAAGTAGAACACCGTTTCCTAAATCTGAAAATATCAAAATTTGGGGCGCCTGGGTAGCTCAGTCGTTAAGCGTCTGCCTTTGGCTAAGGGCGTGACCCAGCGGTCTGGGATTGAGCCCCACATCGGGCTCCTCGGCTGGGAGCCTGCTTCTTCCTCTCCCACTCCCCCTGCTTGTGTTCCCTCTCTCGCTGGCTGTCTCTCTTTGTCAAATAAATAAATAAAATCTTTAAAAAAAAAATCAAAATTATGTTTCTTGGCCTATTATTCTCTGTAACTATCACTGATAAAGGAGTATCAACAAGTTTCATATTTCATACCTGTAAAATACAGAAATCTTTCACTGGTCGCCACAAACAAAAATTATAACTTATCTTTCTGTTCTTTAACTAATGTATGTCTCCTTCATTTCACCTTCAAAAGCCACTTGATATTAATTTTTATGCCGTATTAGTAGAGATACTATAGCTAGAATATGGCTTCTAAAATTATCTCTATTTCAACCAATAAGTTCAGAGTTAAAAATATGGACTTTAAAAAATCAAAATGACTGTTTTAAGTAACAGTTTTCTAAAGTAGCAAATTATAAACCATTTCTTTAACACTTTTAAAAATTTCACTCCTGTAACACTTTACAACTGAAAGGGGAACCACTCACTCACTGCCTTTACTGAAGTAAACCCAAACACATAAACCCATCCTTGGCAAGAGAAGGCTATTAGGTGAGCCTGGGAAACCACCTGTGTCCGGAACACCACTGCAGGCAACATAAAATGAATGGCTGAAAATGCTTAGATTATCTTCATTCTTTCTTCCAAAAACTACATCTAAAGCTACAGTTTTAAAAGAAGAACAACTAGCAAAAGATATATTATGACTCCACCAAGGTCAATGATCAAATTAGGAGAGACCCATGTACAGAATATACATCTTCTGAATTTTAGATATTTGGATCATTAAGAACTTCGAAAAAAGCCATGTCATCTCATCACTTAAATAGATCAGTCAGGAATCAAGTTTTTCAAAAAGTTATTTCTCTTCTAATGTTTATATTTTAAAATATATTAAAATATATAACAATTTA